>NC_134779.1:88636189-88751189 GCF_046742065.1 Oratosquilla oratoria | reverse complement strand
CAGAACTGATGATGGGCCTAATGGGATGATTTGGTTTGTGAGTCTTTATAAGCCCATACAAATAAGGTGTTGAAGGATTTTGTGTAGAGGAATGTTTAATCAAATCTTCTCTGCCTTCAAGTAATTTCTTAATTCTTTATGGAAATTCTTATTAACTAAGTCACTAGGATCTTTGTTAAGTTCAGAATAAGTGTTTTTATCTTGTAAATGATCAATTACTTTGTTATCATAATCACTTTTATCCACAATAACCAAGGTATGCTTTTATCAGCCTTAGTTATGCGTAGAGATTTATCTTTCTTTAAAAGTTAACATGGCTTTAACAAATCTTCTAGGGAAAGTGTTATCTTTACAATTAAGCAAGGCACCATAAATTAAACCCCTAATTAAGCCACTATTTTCACTCGAATGTTTTTCAAATTTGAAAAGAGACACCCCAATGTCAACAGGATTTATCTTTTTACTGTAAGCAAAAGATAACCCATAACCTAAAACACAGAAAGTATATGTATATATATATATATATACAGTATATATATATATATACATATATATATATATATATGTATATATATGTATATATATATGAATATATATATATATACATATATATGGGAAAAACTTGGAAACAAGGATTTCCCAACATAAATATAGTGTGAGATCTGCCCAGGAAAACAATGCGTTATTCCAACATAAATCATTATACAACCATCATATTGATTGGTCTAAGGCAACAATTTTAGCTAAAAGAAACAAAAGAAACAAAAGAGGACCACAAGAGTAAAATAAACGAACAGAATTGGGAGCTCAGTGAAGTCATTTGTCTTCGGCTTCTACCTTAAGAAAAACCAAAATCGTCACACAGTGCCAACAACAACGCATTTTCAGTGCAGCCTATGAGGATGTTTCTGCCGCTTAGAAACAGAACTAATGCCCCACAGAATAGCATCATCTCCCCCCCCCCAAAAAAAAAAAAAAAAAAAATCACACCACAGTCCTCATCGAAACTTCACGAGATCAGAACACCGCCACTAACACCAATGGTATCGTGTAGCGAGATTGGGGTCCTAGTGGGTATCAGCCCCCCCCCCTCCAAAAAAAAAATAATAATAATAAGAAATATGTATATATATATACATATATATGTATATATATACATATATATATATATGTATATATATATATATATATATATTTATATGTATATATATACATATATATGTATATATACAGTATATGCATGCATTATTAAAATCGACAGCATTAATGAGGTTGTTGATCTTCTTGTGGATATTCTCCAGTTTTCTAACCAATACTTTGCCATTTGGAGGGTGGGCATAGACCAAGTTGCCAAAATGATTCATTTATTTCAACGTTTCGTCTAACAAAGAGACATCTTCAGGAAATTCTGTAACAGAGATAATATAGACGTACAGAAAAAAAAGAAAACAACATGTAAATCTAAACAATTATACAAATATGGAAATAAATATCAATAAATGAGCAAAATCACACATTCTATCACGATACATGGGCTGATGGGGACCGCTACTTACAAAAGTTAAAAGGTCCAATGAAATGACGAAGGAAACCTTCGTTCGGTGACATATATATACGCACCTAGCCGGCTTGGGTGGTGGTGGAGGGCGGATTAGAGGGCGGGGGTGGTATCTCGTTAATACGTGAAGAAGAGGGTTGGGGGGGTTGGGGGGTTAGGGGGTTGCGGGGTCGGTTGGGGGGAGGATGGAAGGAGTGGGTGGGAGGAGGTGGAGGGGGGGTTGTCGGAGAGAGGTCTTGCTTGGTGGTAGCTTGGCTGTACTGTTAAACAAAGCAATGACAGAAATCATGTTGCTTTGGATATTAATAATAGGACTAAATTCCCTGATAAACATAGCTTCTAGAAGCTTAAGTTTATGTACATCCCTATTGCTTACTATAATCCTAGTGTTTGAAACTAGGTATTCACGGGTGGCTGTTAGGTTATGGTATTTCATTAAATGATGTTTTATACCCCCATTTTGCAGATGCATAGTTATTCTCCTACTGAGACTACATCTAGTAAAACCAATATATGCAGTTTTACGGGCTACACAGTTCCCGGTTCTACAAATAAATTCATATACAATATTAGTTTTAGACATGGTCTCAGTATTACTATTTAAGTTATTAGTTATTACCAATGAGCTTGTTTTGGGGTTGGAGTAGTATACAACCACGCGGATTTCCTTATCTTTAGAAACCGGGTGGCAGTTTTTAGTGATGATATCTTTAATGATTTTCTCATCTTTTTTGTAACCCTTGTTGAGGATGTTATGGTAGTATATATCAATGAATTGGGGCTTAGGGGATGTTTGTGGGGAAAGGTGGTCACACAACATCTTATTACAAATTGCATCAAAATCACTATTAGGGAAACCATTATTAACTAGAATCTGGCGGATGTGCTGCAATTCTGTATGCAGAGCCTGCCAGGAAGAACAAACTTTGATAGCCCTACGGACATACGCTCTAATTACACTGGTTTTATAACCTGTCGGGCACTCATTTTTATAGTTCAAACATTTCTCAGAGTTCGTAGGTTTCCTGTACACATTCGTGGTAAATTCCCCGGAAGAAGAGTCCACTAAAATATCTAGGAAAGGGAGTTTGCCATCCTTATTCATTTCCGTCATATATATATATATATATATATATATATATATATATATATATATATATATATATATTTGGAGGCTAGAACGGTGTATTTAATATATATATATATGTATATATATATATATATATGTATATATATATATATATATATATATATATATATATATATATATATATATATATATATATATATATATTTGGAGGCTAGAACGGTGTATTTAATGTACCATGCTCTTGGTTCATCCTCACCGGTGGCGGAGTCCAGTCATCCCCTTGACCTTCGCTGCATGTAACGACGACTTAACAAATATATATATATATATATATATATATATATATATATATATCGAAACAGGTGTATGAATGGTAAGAATGGAAAGACATGATTGGGAACAAGATACTTTATTCCTGAACGGTTTCGCCTTTGAGGCTTCTTCAGAGGTAATATTTACAGAGAATGAAATTATTGGTATTTATAGGGCAGTTGCTGTGGTTTATGAGGGACGTGGGGTGAGATTCCGTATGCTGCTTGGGTTGGTGGTCATGTGGGGTCAGAGTGTGGCGGGTGGGGGTTAGTTGTTTGTTTTTGTGTGAGTAATTGTCTCATGGCGTATTTGGCGGCATGTTTTGCAATCTTGATATATCCATGACAACAAATACGCGACTTCACAAATAACAGACAAAGTCCCACTCAACCCGACAGTATCCTATACAAAATCCCCTGCTCAGGATGCAACCTTTCCTACTATGGTGAAACGTACAGGGGATTAAAGAAAAGCCTACATGAACACAACAAACGCCTGGGTAAACCACATCGAAGAAAAACAACATTTACCTCAATGGAACCAAGTAAAAATTTTACATGAAAACCTAAAGAAACCACAAAGAAAAACATTAGAAACAATATACATAAACACCAACGATTGCATCAACAACAGAACAGGATATATCAATATTGCAAAACATGCCGCCAAATACGCCATGAGACAATTGCTCACACAAAAACAAACAACTACCCCCACCCGCCACACTCTGACCCCACATGACCACCAACCCAAGCAGCATATGGAATCTCACCCCGCGTCCCTCATGAACCACAGCAACTGCCCTATAAATACCAATAATTTCATTCTCTGTAAATATTACCTCTGAAGAAGCCTCAAAGGCGAAACCGGTCAGGAATAGTCTCTTGTTCCTAATAGTGTCTTTCCATTCTTAACATTCATATATACATATATATATATATATATATATATATATATATATATATATATATATGTATATAAATATATGTATATATATATGTATATATATATATATATATATATATATATATATATGTGTGTGTGTGTGTGTGTGTGTGTGTGTGTGTGTGTGTGTGTGTGTGTGTGTGTGTGTATGTGTGTGTGTGTGTGTGCGATTCACCTTGGTCTTTGGATCACGTGTTGGACTCGTGTTCGACAGCTGTTTCCCTCTCGGAAGAGAGCTCAGAGCTCGTATGACCGATCTATGGGTAATGCTGTAACCTTACACGCACATACACCCCTAACTCCCCGCCCACGAGAGTTGGAGTAACGACTCGAAGCGCAGTGATACTGAAATTATATCAGTCCTGGATAGGATTCGAACCCGGACCGCCGTAGTGACAGTCGGGGACTCTACTAACCGCGCCACCGAGAGAGAGAGAGAGAGAGAGAGAGAGAGAGAGAGAGAGAGAGAGAGAGAGAGAGAGAGAGAGAGAGAGAGAGAGAGAGAGAGTGTGTGTGTGTGTGTGTGTGTGTGTGTGTGTGTGTGTGTGTGTGTGTGTGTGTGTGTTGGCTGCATGTAATGTATGCAAAGAATAGTTGACTAAAATACATGAGATAACAAAATGTGTCAGAAGATTGATGTTGCAAATTGCAATCAACATCACCAGAGGTGACTGATGACACACGAAAGCTAATTCCGTTACCCGGAGAGCTACATCGTCTATAAACGGTTTTCACATCTTGTCGCCGTTGCCAGCACCTTGAGTGCCACAAGCTGCAGCTCCTCCTGGCTGCTATCATCGGGACTAGCCACGCCCTCGTATCATCACTCACATAATTCACAATAACCCACAGTAGATATTTTAAAAAGGGACCTCACGCTTGTGTTTCCTGCTGTCTTACCACAGTTCTTCAGTTATAAGGTGTTATGGATGTATAAAATGAATTTAGACTTATTCAGCGAGTAATTATATGATGTGGAATAGCTGTTATATATATATATATATATATATATACATATACATATATATATATATATATATATATACATATACATATATATATACATATATATATATATATATATATATATATATGATTTCAAGAAATCTACAGCGACAATGGCGCTGTAGATTTCTTGAAATCATGTATACAACATGGCCTCCTACCAAAATATATATATATATATATATATATATATATATATATATATATATATATATATATATATATATATAACAACTGTTAAACTTGGTCAGGGAAGTTCAGGTGTTAATAGCCATAATTTCAGTTGTAATATTAGGATTGGCAACAAATACTATGACGCTAATATATTAGAAGGCAATGGTCACTATCATAATTTCATGCGTGAACGACATCTTGAGTAGGGTGGCCATTTCCAAATTTCCAAAAAGGAGGACACTGCATATCGACGATTATAATATACAGTAATATATATATATATATATATATATATATATATATATATATATATATATATATATATATATAATAATAATAATAATAATAATAATAATAATAATAATAATAATAATAATAATAATAATAATAATGATGATGATAATAATAACAATAAAAAACTGAAAGTGAATAATATTTTTCACTTCTAATGAAACCGACAAAAACAAATACCTGTATTTCTTACCGAGTTACAACACAAACAGAACCTAGTTGTATCCTCACATTGATTGCCTGAAAGTTTATTTCTTTTTGTATATTTGCCCTCTTTCTTTTCGGCATTTTCAGACTCCTTGACCTTGAGCTGAAAGAGGAGTCCCAAAGGAAGAACGAAGAAGAAGCAGCTTCGGGAAACTTCTATGTGATAAGAGGAAGCCCGTGGAAAAGATACCTGTTGAAGGTGAAGAGAAGAGAGGCAACGAGCAGAACTTCGGAAGGAGTTGCAAGAACAGAAACAGTGAGCTGTGGGGACACGGGAGAAGGCCGGATAGATATGTAAGCAAATATGTTGAAGCGTCTAAAAACACTAGTGCTAATGAAGAATCGACAAATTGGGTTAAAAATGTTAAAGTGTTATTTTGTAATGTTGATGTGTTTTCCTATGATAAGATTAACGAACTAAGGACTATTTTAAGGGGAGAGCTAGTACCTCCCCAAGTAATTGCAGTACAAGAAGTAGCCAAAGAATTTTAGGTTTGAAAGAGACATAGTAGAGTATGCTATAGAAGGGTATGAAATATTTGGCAAAAATTTGGCAAAGGCGGAGGTTGGTAGGGGAATGTTGCTATACATAGAAAAAGGTGTTCAGTATGACATTGTGGAATTCAAGGAGGAAGCTACTGAATATATTGCAGCAAAAATTAAAGGAAAAACGGGTGTAGGGGATGTGTTAATTGTGTCTATATATCGAAGTCCGAATAGTGAGGCAGAAAACAATGGGAAAATTATGTCACTGATGCAAGAAATAGCAGACTACAACATCAAACATAAAGTAATAGTGGGAGATCTTAATTTACCAAATATAGAGTGGAAGAACATGACCTGCAAAACTGGTGATGATAACCTAAGTCTAAGGTTTATTGAGAAAATGCGAGATTGCTACTTTATACAACATGTCGCCGGAATTACTAGATTCAGAGGTTCAGATGCAGGCAACATACTTGACTTGATTATTACTGATGACAACATGATCGTGGAGGATATTGAGATAAGAAATCCACTTGGTAGGAGTGATCATGGATGTGTAATTTTCAGATGGAACATGGAACCACAGGTAAAAAATTGTAAGGGACTTGTGTATCTTTTTGAAAAGGCGGATTATTGCAAGCTAAACGGAATATTGAATATTAATTGGGATGAGTATTTGGATACCGATGATATCGAGGAAATGTGGTGCAGATTTAAAAGTAAACTACAAGAGTCAATAGACAAATGTATTCCAAGGAGAGAACTTAAAAGCAGTGGGGAATTAAGGAAGAGAACAAATCATAATTTGCCAATGAATAGAAAGCTGTGGGCAAAGATTAAGAAAAAAAAAAAATATTTTGGATGCGATTGAAAAAAATGAAGGTAGAGAAATTAATCAGGGCGAGTATGACAAATTATATGAGGAATACAGACGGATTAATAATCAGGTAAGAGCTGAAACTAGATCTTCTGTTAAGAACGTGGAGAAGACTATTGCGCAAAACGTCAAGATCTAACCCAAAAATATTTTGGAAGTATGTCCAGTCTAAAACAAAAGCTTCAGTCAGTATATGCAATCTGTATAAAGATTTGAATAAAACTTCTAAAACTAAAGATGACAATGAAAAGGCGACAGTACTTGCAGACTTTTTTAGCTCAGTGTTTACCAAGGAACCAGAAGGGTTAATACCAGAGGTGGAGGTCAAGGATATTCCAATGTTATCACAGATTGAATTCTCTAGCGAGGATATTATCAGTGTTATAGATAAACTACAAAGGAATAAATCCCCTGGGCCGGAACGGCTTCATCCTCGAATTCTGAAAGAGACGAAAGATGTAATTGCATATCCGCTTTGTAAGATCTTTAATCTATCACTTTTGAGCGAAAGACTACCCATAGATTGGAAACTAGCGAACATCTCGGCAATATACAAAAAAGGTGACAGAAGCGACCCAGGTAATTATAGCCCAGTTAGCTTAACATGTGTCATATGCAAGTTATTGGAATCAATAATTAGGAAAAGGATTCTGGAACATCTCAAGGGCAATAAGCTGATTAGTAACAAACAGTATGGATTTGTGGAGGGGCGTTCGACGGTACTACAAATGATCACGGTCTTGGACAGATGGACTCAGATTTTAGATGAAGGAGGAGCTGTCGATGTTGCATACTGCGATTTCATGAAGGCCTTCGACACTGTCCCCCACAGAAGGCTAGTTGAGAAGATCAAGAGGAAACATTTTGTCATGGATAGCAGACTTTCTCAATGATAGAAAACAAAGAGTGATTGTCAATGGAGTTGAGTCGCAATGGAAGGACGTGGTCAGCGGTGTACCTCAGGGATCTGTGTTGGGTCCGCTACTGTTTGTTTTATATATTAATGACTTGCCAGATTCTGTAATCGACAGCGAATTATTCTTGTATGCAGACGACACTAAAGTATTCAGGAGGATTCATGAAAGCCAGGACTGTGAGAAATTGCAAGAAGATCTCGTGAGGATGAGAAGCTGGTCAGAGAAGTGGCTGATGAGATTTCATCCCAAGAAGTGCTGTGTGATGAGAATCGGGAAATCAAATGTGGACAATAGGAAATATTCTATGGAAGAAGAATTGACAGGAATCAAAGTAGAGAAGGATCTGGGAGTTGTAATTGATGACGAGCTGAAGTTCACAGCACACTTGGCTGAGAAAATCAATAAGGCAAATAGACTAGTTGGGCTAATAAGAAGAACTTTCGTAACATTGAACGAGACCATATTCAAGTCATTATACACTGCACTAGTCCGACCACATTTGGAATACGCTAATCAGGTATGGTGTCCATACAAGAAAAAGGACATTGAGGCTGTGGAAGCAGTTCAAAGAAGAGCAACAAAGTTGGTCCCTAGCCTGAAGGATTTGCCTTACCCTGAACGATTGAGGAAATTAGACCTTCCTACATTATCATACCGTAGATCAAGAGGGGACATGATAGAAACTTTTAAAATTGTGAACAATTTATATGATAGTGAAGTGAGCAGGGGATTATTTATTGAACTTGCCGGTTCAGTGACTCGAGGACACACCAAGAGGATCTACAAGCAGCGCCCAAGATTGGACATCAGGAAATTCACTTTCTGCAGTCGTGTTGTGAACAACTGGAATAGTCTTCCTGATCATGTTGTGAATGCAAATTCAGTTGTGAGTTTTGAAAAGAGATTGGATAGTGTATGGAAACATCAAGATCAAATATTCGATTACACAGCTCAAATAAATAACAAACACCTAGACCACAGTGACCACTAGACCCCAGATGACCTAAGTTTTAGTCATTTAGAGCCGGAGTCACAGGCTCAATAGCCTCTTCCGGGACCCTTCTATGTCTATGTCTATGTCTATAAATTAATTGCCAAACCACACTGCACCGTGGCCACATCAGGACTGCATCCCAATGTATGAGATGTGAATCATGCAATCACACGTTCATAACATTGGTCCTGTGCAGTTCCTGTCTACGGCTACCGAGTTCCGACGTTGACCTTGGCCTGGGTACTCCCACATAGTTTAATTGTACGGCATCATTGTATACCAAGGATGATTTATTTATTTATTTATTCTTTATTCATTTATTTATTTATTTGTTTATTCATTTATTTTTGTCACACCCCAAGAAAGGAGGACAAATGCACGTCCGGCGTGAGGTTGCGCCGGATGGAGGACAAAGTACTCAAAAGGAGGACTGTCCGGCCTAAAGGAGGACGTCTGGCCACCCTAATCTTGAGTAGTGTTACTGGAAAATTTTCGTTGTACCAAGATTAGAATTAATCAAATTTAAAAATGTCGTCACAGCGATATTGGTGATTTAATCGCAATACGAAAAATTTACAGACTTTACCGGTACATCGTATCACAAACCAACCAAGCTGCTTTCGAAGAGCTATATTCATGTGTTGCTTATCTTTCCATTTATTATATCTAATTTCGAGTTCGCTTACATTTTTAGCCTGTGCTATATTATCTAAATTATCACGAGTGTTGATGAATCTGAAGTTGCTGACATGTTCACATGACCCTGTAAAACGGTTAAACGTTTATCTATTTATTAATTCATTCATCCAATCATCCAGTTATTCAAATATTTGTTTCGCAATTATCTATATTTGGATATTCATACATTTATTTCTTAGATATATATTTTTTTCTGAATGTATCTATTGATCAAACTTGTACGTTTTTTGGGATTTACTCATACGTATCTGCCTTCCTTATCTAATTAATTTACTTGTATGTTGATTTTTACTGCGCTTATTCGTACATTTTTTCATGAATTATTTCTTTCATATTTTCTTTGCTTTTCAAGTGCTTTACCCATAAGGATAATGGGTAAAGATACGCTTTGGCTGAGGTATGTGGACGACGTCCTCGTCATCACTCCGAATGAGGTCCAATTAGATGATAAGTTGAGTAGATGGAATCATGTCGAATAGAACATCCAGTTTACAATCGAACACGAGATGGACAACGGACTAGCTTTTTTGGATGCGGTGATTTGGAGGAGAGGTAGTAAGGTATCATTCTCGGTCTACAGAAAAAGCACCAATAAAGACGATGTGATTCATTTCTACTCAGCGCATAGTTTTTAGAGGATGAAATTAATTATATATTCAAAGTGTTCACGAAACTCAGATACCCGGAAGGACTACTGGACAGATTGAGAAAGAAAGCAATGGTAATAATGAGAAGGAAGAAGGACAATCGGTCTGGAGAAGGCAGGGCTGGAATTTTGTCCGTCCCCAACTTGAAGTACGCGGAGGAGTTGGGACATGTACTCGCAAAAGCGGGTGTGAGCGTTGCTTTTTCCACGGGTACGAAAAACGCGCGGTCTACAATATACCATGTGGTGGTTACCCGTTGGGATATTGTGGAGAGACGGGAAGATCAGTGGAGCTTCGGACATATGAACACAAAAATGACGTCAGAACTCACAGAACCTCCAACTCGATAGTGGTTTATTTAGACCAATGTAGTCATCTTCAAGATTGGAAGAGGATAGAGGTGCTCCACAAAGGTCTAGGAAAAAAGAAAATAATGTAGGCAGCCTACATCACTTCCCACCCCTGCATCAACCATAGGCATGGGTTTATAAAATCAGCAGGAGCAGCAAGCACTTATCAAGGAGGTCAAGAGGACGATTGAGAACGGAGGGAGAATCGGCATGGTCGGAGAAGTATTGAGAACGGATGAAGGTATGGAGGGAGAGGAACACGGTAAGGATGAATTATATAAGCTGTTCATTTTGAGATTGTATGTACTTTGAGAATGTCTAGGTAAGGACGAAACGTCAGTGAATAAAACTCCAACTGTTCTCTGTGTTTAGCTCACCATCCTTCCACTCATATGTCTTCCATACTTCAATATATACATATATATATGTATATATATATATATATATGTATATATATATATATATATATATATATATATATATATATATATATAAATATACAAGCACACGGCCTGCGGCGCTGCTCGCTGCGCTCACAAAGCGCTTACGCGCCCGAGGGCTCCGCCCCATGTTTAATACTATACAGTTTTATTTATACTATTTACTCCTTCACAGTATTTACATCTGCACTGCATTTTCTCTTCTTTTTCGGAGGACTGTTCTCATCTTCTTCATCACTGCTGATAATCTTGTTAAGCAATTCTTTGATGGTTTCCAGCTCTTTTTCATGATTTCTTTCACGTTTTTTAATCTCTTCTTTAAATTCTATGTCACGTTTCTTAATCTCTTCCTTAAGTTCTTTAAACTCTTCTGAAAGCTCAACCTTCTCGGAGTCATCATCACGGTAAAATTCTTCGGGCATAAAAAAGAACGCGAAGAAGAAGAAGAAGAAGAAGAAGAAGAAGAAGAAGAAGAAGAAGAAGAAGAAGAAGAAGAAGAAGAAGAAGAAGAAGAAGAAGAAGAAGAAGAAGTCGGGGTCAGGTGGTATTCTTCTTCTTCTTCTTCTTCTTCTTCTTCTTCTTCTTCTTCTTCTTCTTCTTCGCGTTCTTCTTCGCGTTCTTCTTCTTCTTCGCGTTCTTTTTCTTCTTCGCGTTCTTCTTCTTCCTCCTCTTCTTCGCGTTCTTCTTCGTCTTCGCGTTCTTCTTCTTCTTCTTCGTCTTCGCTTTAATTTTTTGGCTATGCTGATCTCCAAGTATCCTTGACATCGTGTAAAAATGTTAATATTGGTTTAGTTTTCATGTGTTTAGATCTGGCAGAGGTATCTCCCCTTAATATAAACTTTTATAGTGAAATAAGAAACTATTTTTAAGGCACTGTTATGCTTTGAAATGCCAATTATAGCCGGACTTAACAGGTATTATTGTATGAGGTTGGTGGACACCAGGGTTGGCGATTTTTTTTTTATCTTTTTAAGAAAATATAAAAGATAGATTTTTTTATTTATTTAAATCAGATTTATTTGATTTAAATAGACTTTTTTATAGATCTTAAATATTGTGGGATTGCTATCTGATATGCGATCTGATTGCTAAAGGACATTTTTAGCATATCAGTATAAGAAGCAGTGTTATATAGACTTGCCACAAGTATACAAGGAACGGTATAAGCCGTATGTGAGGGCGGTATGCTCAGGTTCACTCGATTCCTCCAAGAGTTTTCTCATCTTGGTGACATTTGCTGAATTGTCTGTCACAACACTTCCAATGTGACAACCAAAATCTTGTTCAGCCTTCGTGATCGAATTTTGTACAAGTTGTAGAAGATATTCAGCAGTGTGAGGTTTCCCTGATGTGTCTATTGTGTCAACTAAATAAATCTGACCAGTGGAGGTTGTTAGAGTGACACATATTATGGACTCATTATGGATGTTAGACCACCCATCAATTGAAAGACATACAGTTTCATTATTCAGGTCATCTGCACACTTTTTATATTTCTTTTCATACACAAGATCCAAGTACTTATCAGCAATATCTTTTCTGGATGGAGGAATATAACCTGGCATCAGGTTCTGAACCATCTTGAGAAACTGAGGATGCTGAACAAGACAATAATACCTATTAAGTCCGGCTAAAATTAGTATTTCAAAGCATAACAGTGCCTTAAAAATAGTTTCTTATTTCACTATAAAAGTTTATATTAACTTATACTGCATTTAATAAGTCAATAGTTGATATATTTGTCCTATATACAATATTAGGTTTCTAGTTTTGATATATTTGTCCAATAAAAAATGTTAGGTTACAAAGAAAGCAATGGCCTCCGCTAGCGGACCCAGAGATCTGGGTGCGCACGTCCTGTGTAATAGTAGTCCTTGATACATACATACATATATATATATATATATATATATATATATATATATATATATGTATATATATATATATATATATATATATACATATATATAATTAAAAGTGATGGTTAGTTTTGCATTGATTATTTTCTTATAAGTATTTTCCATATACCTTATTATAGATGTATGTTCCTTAGAAAGGAAATTTATGACTTGGCTGTATGTAGTCATATTAGCAAAACTAGCCACCACTTTTAATGATATATGCACTAGAGAAAAACTCCTGCCCAAATACACCTGATAATATATATATATATATATATAATATATACATACACACATATATATATATATATATATATATATATATGCAGTACACACACACAAACACACACACACACACACACACACACACACACACACACACACACACACACACACACACACACACACACACACACACACACACACACACACACACACACACACACACACAAGAAGAGAAGGTCGATAAGATGATCGAGGACTTGGAGCGTAGGTTCGGTCATGTTAACAACATTGTACAAAGGGTTGAAAAATTGGAAGAACTAGAGAAGGCGAACAAAAACTTAACTAAGGAAATGGAAGACCTAAAAAGACAGTTAAAAGATGTAAAAAAGGAGAATGAAGAGTTAAAGATGAATAATAAAGAAAACAGAGAGGGATGGAAGGCAATTCAAGAAAACAGTAAAGTTGCATTTACTGACATAATTAAACAGCAAATGAGAGAACAAACTGAAGACTCAGTTATTAAAGTGATGAGACAGAAGGAGAATATAGTAAGAGACTTAGCTGATAAAAAGAAATGTATAATTATATTAGGAATGGAAGAGAAACATAACCCAGATAGAACCTCAAGAACCAATGAGGAAAATGAAAAAATAAGCAGTTTACTAAAATTAGTTCAGGAAGATGAACCAGAAATTATGAAGTAAATTGAGGAAAAATTCAGGCTCGGAAAGTATAGTACAGATAAGACCAGACCAATTAAGATTAAATTCAGGTCACAAACGACGGCAGAGAATATCTTATCCAAAACAGGGAAACTAGCAACAAGTGAACAATATAAAAAGGTATGGATAAAAAAGGAAACGAATAAAGAGGAAAGAGAGGAAGAAAAGCAGAAAAGACTTGAAGCTAAGAAAAAAAAAAAAAACGAGAGCAGAACGGAGTCAGAGAAAGAGAGATTCTATTGGAGAGTAGTGAATATGAAACTAAGGCAGTTCGACATACAAGCGAAAAACAAAAGGGAAACAGAGAACACAATGGAAGTGACAGAAAACTAAGAGTGTCTTACACAAATATAGATGGATTAATAACAGGATTGAATGAGCTGAATGATTATTTGAAAGAAAAAGAACCGGACATAATGGGAATTGTAGAAACAAAATTAAAAGGTCCACTACCACCCAACAGTGTAGGACATGATGCATATAATTATTGGATTAAAAACAGAGAGAAAAAGCAAGGGGGTGGAGTTATGTTCCTGACTAAGAAGGATATAAACGTGAGGGGTGTCATATATGGAAAGAATACAGTAGAGATGATTATGATAGAAGTGGAAGACAGAGATAAGAAGAGCAGAAAATTTGTGATCAATTATGTGCCTCCGAAAACAGCCTCATGGGAGGAGAGTGAACATAAAAGTATGTTAGAGGACACAAAGATAACATTAAATAAAATAATGGAAGATGGAGGAAGAATAGTTATGATGGGCGACTTTAATTGCAAAGAAATCTGCTGGGAAGAAATGACAGTAAAGGGTGGAGACGGCTCATGGGGAAACGCTCTACTTGAGATGATTACTGACCATACAATGACACAATGGATACAAGAGAACACTAGGTATAGAAATGAAGAAGAACCATCGAGACTAGACTTAATAATTACATCTGAACCTAGAATAGTGGACAAGATTGAATATAAAACACCAATAAGTAAAAGTGACCACATATTGATTGAACTGGAACTTAATGAAGAAAAATATATGAAAAGAAATGAACAATATAGAAAAGGAAGAATGATGTATGAAAAAACAAACTTTGATCAAATAAGAGAATTCTTTCAACAAGAAAACTGGGAAGAAATATACAAAGAAGAAACAACAGTGGAAGAGAAATGGAATATTTTGACAAAAATTTACAAAAAAGGAGTGGAAAAGTATGTCCCAAGACAAAAACAAGAAAAAGAATATGTAAAATGCTGGTATAACAAAAGTTGTAGGGAGTTAAAAGACAAAAGAGACAAAGCCTGGACCAGATGGAAAAAAGACAGAAAACCTGAAAAATGGAAAATATATACCGGTTATAGAAATGAATATGTACAAACGTGCAGAGAGGAAAAGAGAAAATATGAAAAAGATGTCATCGAAAAGTGTAAAGATCAACCAAAACTATTCTACAGATTTGTAAACAATAAACTGAAAAACAAACAAGACTTGGAGAAATTAAGACAAGGGGAGTTGAATACACTGAGGAAATGGAAATGGCGGAAATTATGAACAAACATTTTAAATCAGTGTTTACAAGGGAGAACATACAACCTGAAGATATTGAATGGAAAGAGAAAGTCCCCCCTATGGAAGAAATAGAAGTAACAAAGAATGAAATATTGACACACTTGAGTAATCTTGATGTCAGAAAATCGCATGGACCAGATGAAATAGCAAACTGGATTCTGAAAGAATGCAGGAATGAACTGGCGGACAAAATACATAGCATAATAAACAGTTCCTTGAAAGAAGGTAAAGTTCCAGAAGATTGGAAAAAAGCAAATATAGTACCTATATATAAAGGAGGAAATAAAGAAGAACCTACAAACTATAGACCAGTCTCTCTAACAAGTACAATAGCAAAAATTTGTGAAAGAATTATCAAAAGTAGATGGGTAAAATATTTAGAAAAAAAAAAAAGTGTTAAATCCAAGGCAATTTGGATTCAGATAAGGACGATCATGCGTGACCAATTTAATATGTTTCTATTCAAGGCTAATAGATATAATACAAGAAAGAGATGGATGGGCGGACTGTGCATTTCTAGACCTAAAGAAAGCGTTTGACAAAGTACCACATAAGAAGTTGCTTAAGAAATTAAAAACTGAAGGAGGAATACAGGGAAAACTTCTAAATTGGATGGAAGACTTTTTGCAAGAAAGAAAAATGAGAGTAGTGATAAGAGACCAGCACTCAAAATGGGATAAAGTAATAAGCGGTGTTCCGCAGGGAACAGTACTGGCCCCAATAATGTTTGCTATATATATTAATGATATGGATGAAGGAATTGAAAGCTATATGAGCTTCTTTGCAGATGATGCAAAACTACTAAAAAGAGTGAAAACAGAAGAAGATTGTGAATCACTACAGAGAGATCTATATAAAGTACAGGAATGGAGTAGGAAGTGGGAGATGGAGTTCAATACAAAAAAGTGTAGTATAATGGAATTTGGAAAAAGCAAAAACAGAATAACAGGATCATATAATTTGGGAGAAGAAGGAATAAAAAAAGCAGAAAATGAGAAGGACCTGGGAGTCATTGTTATGAATAATATGTCACCTGAGAAACATATAAATAAGATTTTTGGAGAAACTTATAATTTAATAAGAACAATCAAAGTTGCATTTACATACCTGGATGAAGAAATGGTGAAGAAAATCCTAATCACCCAGATAAGACCAAGATTGGAATATGCAGCAACGATATGGTCACGAAGTACAAAAAAAATGTATAAAAAAACTTGAAAGAATACAAAGAGCAATTACAAAACTGGCACCAACACTCTCAAAACTATCATATGAAGAGAGAATAGAAAAACCTGAACTACAGACACTAGAGCAAAGAAGAGAGAGAGGAGATTTGATAGCTATTTACAGAATCATGAAAGGCATGGAAATAACTGATAGAGAGAATCTGATAAAATGGGATGACAGAAATACAAGAGGAAATAAAATAAAAAAAGACAGCTATAGAAGAGATTTGAAAAAGAACAGCTTTCCTCACAGAGTAATAGACAGTTGGAACAAGTTAGATGAGAAAGTGGTGTGTGCAAAAACAATACATGAATTTAAAAATAGTTTAGATAAAATGAGATATGAAGACGGGACCCCACGAGCATAGTTCCCCTTCCCGTAAAATACAACTAGGTAAATACAACTAGGTAAATACACACGCACGCACACACACACACACGCACACACACACACACACACACACACACACACACACACACACACACACACACACACACACACAAACACACACACACACACACATATAAATATATATATATATATATATATATATATATATATATATATATATATATATATACATACATGGGATCACTCATTGCTGAGTATGATTCTCTACACGAACTAACATCACAAAGTGAGATCATGACTGGTGTGTGCGCAAGTGGCTGATGAGGCTAATACGTGACCCGAGATTTATATACACCAGGTCTAACCGTTATAGCCGTTCTGCGCAGCTTCTGACGTCATTTGGATGGTTCCGTTTTCTCTCTAGCTCATTGCTATTATTAGCGTGTGTGTGTGTGTGTGTGTGTGTGTGTTTGTGTGTCTATATACTTGTATTTTACAGGAAGGGGACATATCGTCGTGTGCGCTAATATGTGTACACGTTCACATGTGTGTGTGTGTGTGTGCGTATGTATGTGTGTGTGTATTTATATACTTGTATTTTACGGGAAGGGGAGATATCGTCGTGTGTACTCATATGTGTACACGTTCACATGTGTGTGTGTATGTGTGTGCGTGCGTGTGTGTGTATTTATATACTTGTATTTTACGGGAAGGGGAGATATCGTCGTGTGTGCTTATATGTGTATACGTTCACATATGTGTGTGTATGTGTGTGCGTGCGTGTGTGTGTGTGTGTGCGTGTGTGTCTTTGTGTGTGTGTGTGTGTGTGTGTGTATGTGTTTATATACTTGTATTTTACGGGAAGGGGATATATCGTCGTGTGTGCTTATATGTGTACACGTTCATATGTGTGTGTGTATGTGTGTGTGTGTGATTCACCTTGGTCTTTTGGATCACGTGTTGGACTCGTGATCGACAGCTATTTCCCTTCCGGAAGAGAGCTCAGAGCTCGTATGTCCGATCTATAAACTTACACGCACACACATCCCAAACTCCCCGCCTACGAGAGTTGGAGTAACGATTCGAAGCGCAGCAATACTGAAAAAATTTCAAGCATAAGCAGGATTCGAACCAGGTATCACCAATAATTGTGTCCTTGACTTCTGAGTCTCTACCAACCGCTCCACCGAGTCCCTCACTCAATTGAACGTGTGTGTGTATTTGGATACTTGTATTTTACGGGAAGGGGAGATATCGTCGTGTGTGCTTATACAGTATGTGTACACGTGTGTGTGTGTGTGTGTGTGTGCTTATACAGTATGTGTACATTTGTGTGTGTGTGTGTTTATTTGCAGGGAAACGATGAAAATGTTCATATTTGGGCGGGATACGAACTAGGTAATGCTGTTATTGTTGTCCCAGAAATCTGAGTCCCTACCAACCGTACCACCGAGTCACTTCTACTGTATACTGTACATGTGCGTGTGTGTGTATTTATATATTTGTATTTTACGGGAAGGGGAGATATTGTCGTGTGTGCTTATACAATATGTGTACACGTTCACGTGTGTGTGTGTGTGTGTGTGTGTGCGTTTATATACTTGTATTTTACGGGAAGGGGAAATATCGTCGTGTGTGCTTATATGTGTACACGTTCACATTTGTGTGTGTGTTTGCAGGGAAACGATGAAAATTAACATTTGGCTTATTTCCTCTTTGGTTTGAGCCACAATCCTTAATATCACAATCAGCCATATTGTCAAGATCTATATATACCGGTAAATACAGATCTTCATTGTCAGAATATAATTAATTGCGTGGAGCGGTGCGAGCGGAGGCTGCAACATACCCGAATGACGCACCAGCTACAACTGACAGCGATTGGACGCGCGAACCCCACTTTGAACAGCCAGGTGACGTTCACGGGCCCGCTGCGCCAACACCCTCGAAATTCGGTCGGAAGTAGTTAGACCTGGTATATATAGATCTTGACGTGACCTACACACACGATGACAGTGAGAGCAGTTATGGTGTTGAGTATGGGATTGGTTTGTTGTTGTCCGCTGTTCTGAGCGTTCTTTACGACGTGTTCTCTTCTCTTCCAGTTTTGCCGTTCTCATGGCTTCTAGACGCTGAACTCCATTGGCGATTGTAGTTCTCCATTTGGGGCGATCACGGCTAGCTTCTTCTCAGGAGTCAGTGTTGATGTTACAGTTGTCTAGGCAGCGTTTGATAACATCTTTGTACCTTTTCCTCTGTCCTCCACGAGATTGTTTGCCGTGGGTTATTTGAGCGTAGAGAACTTGTTTAGGGAGACGATCGTCCGGCATCCTGTTGACATGGCCAGACCAACGAAGCATATGGTGAATTATCGCGGCTTCTATGCTTTGGGAGTGGGCCTCTTTCAGGACGCTGGTGTTGGTGCGCTTGTCATGCCAAGAGATTCCGGGTAGTCTACGTAGACATCTCTGGTGAAATTTCTCCAGAGCCATACAGGAGGGTTGGGATCACGACGGCTTTGTAGACAGCGATCTTAGTTGTCTTACGAATGTTGTGATAATCAAACACTCTTTGCCTAAGTCGCCCGAAAGCTACACTAGCACTGGAGATACGGTGTTGTACTTCAGCGTCAATGTTCGCCGTTTGTGACAGGAAGCTGCCAAGGTAAGAGAAACAATCAACATTCTCTAGAAGTACACCGTTTGCAGTGATGGAGGGTGGTGAGGGAGTAGTATTAGGTGGAGGCTGGTAGAGGACTTTGGTCGCATTCAGCTTCAGACCGAGTCTATTGTAGGCCCTGGTGAAGGCATTCACTATAATTTGGAGATCTTCTTCGGTACAGGAGTTAACAGAGGTGTCGTCTGCGTACTGTAGTTCTACAACGGAGGTGGTGGTGGTTTTCGTGGTTGCTTTCAGACGGTTGATTTTGAATAGTTTGCCATCGGTACGGTACATCAGTTGCACATCTAAAGGTAATTCGTCCTCAATAATGTGGAGGATAGCAGCCAGAAAAAGAGAGAAGAGAGTAGGTGCAATGACACATTCCTGCTTCACTCCAGTACGGACTTCTATAGGGTCCGTCATATCACCATTGCAAAAGATGGTGGCTTGCATATTATCGTGGAAAAGTCTCACTATATTAATGTATTTGTCAGGGCATCCAAAACGGGACAGTATCTTCCAGAGAGCGTTACGATTGACGGAGTCGAAAACCTTCTATAGATCAAAAAACGTCATATAGAGTGGCTGCCGGGCTATGAAGATCATGTCGACAGTGCCTCTATTTGATCTGAAGCCACATTGTGACTCAGGTAGAACCGCTTCAGCAATAGGAATAAGGCGATTCAGTAAGATCTTGGTAAAGATTTTACCAATAACAGCGAGAAGTGAGATACCGCGGTAATTACCGCAGTCTGATCTATCGCCTTTCTTGAAGATAGTGACGTTAGTGGCATCTCTCCATATGTGTGTGTGTGTACACACACACACACACACACACACACACACACACACACACACACACACACACACACACACACACACACACACACACACACGCACACACACACATACACACACACACAAATATATATATGTATATATATGTATATATATATATATGTATGTATATATATATATATATATATATATATATATATATGTATATATATATATATATATATATATACTTATACCAAAGGTTTTTCCCCTTATAAGGTAGGTAGCCAAAAAGCAAAGGCATAAAACCCACTATCACCCAGTCCATCCCTAACATACTCCACTCCTCTCTACTCTCTTCCTTCCCTCTTATTTTAGCACCTCCTGGATGACGGGCGGGTCATCCCTGCATCTAGCCCCTGGGTCAGAAGCACTGTCGCAAGATACATCACATCTACAGCAAGTCTGCTTCATTAAATCGGTTACCCCTCGTCTCGGCCTCCTCGTGCAGAAATAAGAAGACAGGGAGAAATCCCTTCAGGTTGCATCAATTTATTTCTCAGACATACTCCCCCATCCCCCACCCACTCCACCTCATGCATCACAGCATAATCCATACACAACCATTCCCCATTCACCTCTATCTTCTGTCCTCTCCCGTCCTTCTTAACTGACATTCCGCTCTTTTCCAATGCCCCTTTTATCCCATCCATCCATCTCATCCTAGGTCGACCCCTCATGTTCACTCCTTTCACCTCTGCCTTCCACACCTCTTTTACTAGTCTTTCTTCACTCATTCTTTCCATGTGTCCAAACCATCCCAATACTCTTTCATCCACTCTATCTTCCAACTCTCTTTCCACCCCCGTTCTCCTCGCCTCCTCATTTCTGACTCTATCCAGCTTTGTAACCCCTATCATATTTCCCAGACACCTCATCTCAAACACATTCAAACTCCTCCTCTCTTCCTTTCTTGTGTTCCATGTTTCTGCTTCATACAGAGCTGTCGGTACTATCACTCCTTCATAAAATCTCTTAGCATCCATTCCCAAATGTCTATTTCTCGTTACACTTTTTAATCCACCAAGGCATTTACTCGCTTCTCTCAATGTATATTCTACCTTCACCTCCACTCCTCCCTTTCCTGCCACATTCGCACCCAAGTATCTAAAACTATTCACTTCCTCCAGTCTCTCCCTTAATACTCACTTACAGCCTGCTGCCACTTTCTCCACTTGTTCATTCATCATCTTACTTTTACCCACATTTATCTTCAACTGCCTTCTGTCGCACATTTTCCCAAACTCTGTCACCAATTTCCTCAATCCCTCCTCTGATCCTTATACAAGCGTAGTGTCATCAGCAAACATCAGCTGGCTTATCTTCCAATTTTCTCCATTTTCTTTAACAATCTCCAATCCCCGACCCACTATTGTTGCATTTACCTCTCGCACCAACCCATCCATGTATAAATTGAACAGCCAGTCTACCCTGTCATAAGCCTTTTCCAAATCCATAAAAGCCCAAAATACATTCTTACCTTTTCCTATAGCTTTCTTACATATCTCTCTTGCCACAAAAATCTGGGTTCTAGGACAGTTTGATACTGGACACTTTGATACCGGACATTTTGATACCGAGCATTTCGCTACCGGACATTTTGTGACTAGGATTTTTCACTACCGGGCATTTCGATACCAATATATATATATATATATATATATATTATATATATATATATATATATATATATATATATATATATATATATATATATATATATATATATATATAAGGCATGAAAGGAGTTAAAAGTACAAATAAAAAGAATATAAACAGACTAAAAAAATTATTTTGTAAAAAACATATTACAAGTCTAACTAGAAAAAAAAAGACGAGCAACAATATTATCTAGTTAAAAATGTTTAATGTTATGAGCAATGCCACGAAGATATAAAAACCAAATTATGTATTAAAAGTAAGGAGTTAAAAGTACAAATTTAAAAAATATAAACAGACTAAAAAAAAAATATTATGTAAAAAACATATTACAAGTATAATTAAGAAAAAAAAAAGACAAGCAACAATATTATCTAGTTAAAAATGTTTAATGTTATGAGCAATGCCACGAAGATATTGGATTTTATTTGAAGGGTCATACTGTTTTAGCAATTTTTCTATACGCTGATTGGCGTCCCTATATTTTTTTCTTTGAGGTTACGCTGTCTCCACGATTGAGATGGGCAATTCTTGTTGCACTAAGAGCCTCTTCATGTTTTAAAGCAGTTGTAAGGGACCAAATATTAGGATGCACATTTGTCACGGAGGTTCTTAGTGCATTATGAAATCCTTCAACACAGTTATTAGTGCATGGCATACCATTTTCAGTGCGTTCATGAACATTCCATAAATGAATAGGGAAGACTGGCTCGACTCTTCGCCTTCGTTGGCCACGACCTCTCACTTCTCCAATATAATATGTTTCGAAATATGAAACAAGCTCTTGGGGAAAATCGTCGTCATCAGTTAATTCTTCGAAGCCGTCAATAACATCGTCAATGGGAAGGAAAGCAAGTGCGGATAAACATCTCACTTTTAAACTATCTTGGTGATATTGCTGTTTAAAAACTATTCTTACAACTTGTTTGTAAACATTTTGTGAGAGGTGAAATGGGCAATAGGTAGCATCTGAACTAGGGAATATATCTAATAAACTATTGATGGCCGCTTTTTTAAAATCCATCATCACAGTGGCAGGTTCAACATTATGCAAGAGTTCTTTTATAATAGTAAATAGTCTATTGTAAGTATCTTGTGTCTTATTTGGCAGCAAGGCGAACATTCTAGGAACACTAATGTTGTCTTGAATATGTAAAGTGTACAGTTGATAATAAATCATTTTGCTACACTTAAACATTCCATCTACAGCCCAATTTTTGGCTCTTTTGATGTCACGAATTCCAGAGTCAGTTACAAATATTAAAATTCTTTCAGTATCATGTTCGCCACTGTCAAACTGTAACCACTTCAGGCCATTATCAAGGTAACAATACTGATCAGGAATCAAATAACCATGCCGTACCTGAGGTATTGGTGGTACATTATCTTCTACTTGTCTCCAACGCCTGATACTACGACTCAATGATGATACTGAAGGTTTTTTTTAAATAGCACATACATTCAGATTTTGGGTTTCTTTACATATTATAGTCCGAGGAGAATCTTGTGTAGATCCAGACATTATTTTCATTTGATGATGTGCTACTTTTGATTCCACTCTTGCTGCTGTTGTACTGTGATTATGCTCACCTACAGTCTTAACGATTTTGTTGTCATCATCACCAACATAGGTGTGTACGCGGGCTTTACACAACCTATTTTCGCACTGTCAATACTGCTTGGAACCATCCTTATTAGTTTTGTGTTTATCATATATATAGTTTAGATCATCTACTAATTTCTTTCCATTTTTAGTTGAAGCAATTAGACGAGGCATGGGTGATACAATAAAAAATATATATATATATATTTATTCGCAAATGCAGCAGCCGTAGTTGATAGCCAAGCGTTAGTAGTAGACTGAGAGATGCAGCAACCGTAGTTGATAGCCGAGCGTTAGTAGTAGACTGAGAGTGATATATATATATTATTCAAACAACCAAATACAAGAACAGTATGGCAATTATTTAAACAACCAATTAAAAGAATAGTATGGCGATTATTATTTAAACAACCAATTACAAGAACAGTATGGTAGTTATTTAAAATAAACTCCGATATCTTCGCGTACACACATATATCTAGTGGTATCGAAATGCCCGGTACTGAAAAATCCTAGTCACAAAATGTCCGGCAGCGAAATGCCCGGCATCAAAATGTCCAGTATCAAAATGTCCAGTATCAAACTGTCCGGTCACCAAAAATCTGATCTATGCAACCTCTACCTGTCCTAAACCCACACTGTTCCTCACCAAATACTCCCTCTGTTCCTCTCCTAATCCTCTCAGTCAAGACCCTCCCATAAGCCTTCCCAACTACACTCAACAAGCTGATTACTCTCAAACTACTACACTCACACTTGTCCCCCTTTCCCTTGTAAAGAGGAATTATACAGGCACTTCTCCAGTCCATCGGCACTCTACCTTCTCTTAAACAAACATTGAATAACCTCACCAGCCAGTCCACCATAACTCTACCTCCTTTTTCAGACATTCTGCATGACATCCATCCAGACCAGGTGCCTTACCTGCTCTCATCATCTTAACAGCTGCCATCACTTTATCCTTCCTTATTTCTCCTCCATTTTCCTCACTTATCACGGTCATTTTCTTAACGCTTCCCACTGCAACTACCTTTCCCTCCCTATCCTCCTTCACATTTAGCAACTCCCTAAAATACTCTGCCCACCTTCCTCCCACTGTCTTCTCTTCCATTATCACCTCTCCATCTGCACCTTTTACCTTTTCTTCTCTACTTGATTCGCCTCCTCTTCCTCTTTTAATTTCTTTCCAAAACATCTTTTTATTACTTTCAAAATTTTCTGTCATACTCTTTCCCCATTTCACATATCTCCTCTTTGCCTCCTTTATCTTATGCTTAACTTCCCTTCTCTTTACTTTGTACCTCTCATATGATTCCCTCGTCCTATTTTGTAACCAATCTGTGAAAGCTCGCTTCCTCTCTTCTAGAGCCTTTTTTGCTTCCTCCTCCCACCATTCACTACCCATCCTTCTATTTCCTCCTATCTTCCTTGTTCCACACACCATCTTTACACACCTCATGACTCCCTCCTTGAACCATCCCCATTCCTCCTCCACTCCTAGTTCTACTTCATTCTTCACTTCCTCCTACTCCTCTCTCACTTTCTTCTTATACTCTTTCTCCTTTTCTTTCTCATTTAAGCAGTTCACAATAAGTATCTCCCTACCTTTTGTCCTTTTCCTCTTTCTCCATCTATCCTCTACCCTCAACTTACCTTCCACCAAAAAACGATCTGATATCCCCCCACTCTCTCCCTTTAGAACATGTACATCCTTAACTCTTCCTATTATACTCCTATCTACCACTACATAGTCCATTAACGCTCTATCTACCACCCTCCCCAATGTGTACTTATACTTGACTTTCTTCCTAAAAACTGTATTTGTTATCATCAACTCTCTAGACAAATCTCCACCAACAACTCTTCACTACGATTTTTTCCTAGAACTCCACACTTCCTATTCACTCCGTCTATTGGTTCATTTCCTATCCTAGCATTAAGGTCCCCCAATACCACTACATTGACATTTCTCCCTAATCCCTCTATGCATTCATTTAAACATACCCAAAAAACCTCCCTTTCCTCTATACCCTTCTCACTAGCAGGCCCATATGCACTTACAGAAACCCACATCTCCTTTCCCAGTTTCACCTTCATCCACATTAACCTTGAAGAAACCTCCTTTCACTCCACTAGACATTTACCTATATCTCCATTTACTAGTATAGTCACCCCCTTCTCTCCCTCGTCCTCTCTTCACTCCTGAGAACCTCCCAACTAGACTCCCAAACTCACACTCACCCCTCCCTTTCAACTTAGATTCACTCAATGCCAACACATCCATCTTTCTTCTCACAAACATACTGCCTACTACTTGGATAGTTCGATTATCATTATTGTTTGGGTTGTTTTCCATTGGCGGATTTAATAATTCTTCAAAGCGTTCCTTCCATATTTCCATCACTTTTGCCTCTCCTTACTCTTTATCATTCTCTACATAACACATCACTTTTTTCCTTTATTTATTTATTTATTTGTTTTTGCAATACAATTGAAATAAACGTTGTGATGGGACAGAAGGCTGGAAGACATGCCGCCGTAGTTGGAGGCAGTTATGCTTCAACCTAATCTTAAACTGCAAATTAGCTAATTGTTCAGCAAAGTAAACTAAAGGAGGAAAAATCCCTTGCTCATCAAACATAAAGATGTTTGATAACTTGTGAAATTGCGCAGTCATATTGACCTTCTACGGGCTCGGCTACACTTTCAGGTGCACATCGTGGGAGCACCACTCACGCACAGGATAGGGTGATGTACAGTCTTTTCATTTGTATCACTAACCACATCGTGTTATTGTTTGCTAACAATTGCAATGCAAGGCTCTGTTGAGAAGCTCGAGAAACACAGTTCTCATCAAGCCTTTCGTGCTACATGTGGTAAAAATAATTACCAACAATCCCTTGTACGTTTAAACTAAGATAATTTGAACATTTGGTGATAAAGCAGATTGTTGGCAATGAATTACCTTTAAACTAAGGTAATTTGAACATTTTGTCATAAAGTAGATTGTTGGCAATGAATTACCAACAATATCTTGTACGTTTAAACTAAGGCATTTGAACATTTGGTTATACAGTAGATTGATGGAAATAAATTACCAACAACACCTTGTATAATCAAACGTGCATTTGGTATGGGATTATTTGAGATCAAACAGAATAGCATTGATTTGCCTTTCAGTGATTGTAGAATTCCCTTCTATCCATAGTGACCTCATTCTAGAAGTATTCTTACTTGTTACTCGAAGTATCGATTTCAAGGGTCCCGCTCCATTGCTGATACAGCGCTCTGTAGTGTCCCAGCTTATATCTTCTTTTTAGTATTTATTGTTGTCTAATACTCGGTGAAAAGATGAGTATTCTTTTTTTTTCTATTATTATTATTATTATTATTATTATTATTATTATTATTATTATTATTATTATTATTATTATTATTATTATTATTATTATTATTATTATTATTAATAATAATAATAATAATAATAATCATCGCTTTATTGTTAATATTCTGTCACATGGCAACTTGTTGTAGAGCCTTGGTGGGGATCTTTCAAAAACTGAAACAAATTTCAAAGTGGCTCTTCGGCTTATCTAATCGACGCCGGTCTGGACAATGCCTCTGCTCCGCGTTGTACGAAGGGGGTAATGGTCCGGACTTACCTCATTCGAAATGGGTACTTCGGAAGTTACCTGACATTTATCTTATATTGTTTGTTTCTTTGTTTGTTATTATTTGTCTGTTGATTATTGTTTGCTTGATTATCATTTATCATTCATCTGTCTATTATTCATTATTTACCTGTTTGTTTAATATTTAACTATACTTACGCGTTCATTCATTTCTTTGGTTTATTATTATTTATATTATAATTTTTTTTTTATTTATCATATTTTTCGCATCCGACCTAGTTATGGACCAAAAGGTCTCCTGTCGGCATGCTCCCCCTTTGTAATCCTTTGTAATCTCTTCCCTTTTATTCTCATCTGTACTACATCCAAACACATTAAAAGACCCAAACCTTAGGGTACTTGTTGGAAAACTTCCAGACCCTCTTATGCCTTTTATGCCTTTTTTTTTTTTTTTTTTTTTTTTTTTTTTTTTTTTTTTTTTTTTTTTTTTTTTTTTTTTTTTTTTACGGATGTCTCCTTTGGGGCTACAGGGAGAAGGATGCTTAGTCCTAATCCCCGTCCCGTTTTTGTCGCCTCTTACGATTCAAGTGGGAAGATTTGGTGGCAGTATTCTCACTTATACACACTGTTAAACACAGCAGCATTTTGACACTGATTAATTTTCTTACTGAGATTTTTCAAACTTTTTAAGAATAGATCTCATTCCAGGAGAGTAGGTAAATACAAGCGTTCCAGAGTCTTTCATTTTTGATTGATTTTTTTTTTATTCAGGGAGTCATCTTCAGAATATAATACAAGGATTAATTCACAGTCTTACACAGCTACTTAATACACTATTGACAATTTTGTACAGACAACATGGATTAAAGTATAGGTCGGACACTTTGCTCAGGAGGGAGAGGGAAAGGAGGAGAGATTGGTCTTCGCAAGCATGTTGCAAGGGCGGCAGTGAAACAAGTTGTGTGGTTCGTGGGTTTATTGATCGGTAGGTTATGCGTACAGAGGGGGCACGTCATGTGCCCAAGGAATCTAAAGAGCAACTGCCCGTGGGCGAAGGTGTTGGGCGCCGTAGGCGCGCATACATACAGGGGGCTTTGTATAAAGTATGAAAGGGGTCCTTGTAGTGGGAGGCATCAGCGAGTCGGGCACGCAGTACACCACCTTTGCACTAGTTCACATAGTCCTATGGCCAGTACACTATACCCCCCCCCCCCCCACCGCGCTTACAGAGGCGACTCGGGGTGCAAGAACGCCCGCGAACCGAGGCGAGCGGCGAGGGGCGAGGGGCAGGGGGGTCCGCGCGCGAGGGGAGGGGCGCGGCGGTGGCGGAGGCCTCGGGGGGCGGTGCCACCGGACGGAGGTGGTGCCCATTGCACCACCAGATTCTACCACTCGGTAGGCGAAGTTCGTAGTCCCTGGACCTGCCGCGGCCCGTGACCACGCCGACTTTGTCCCACCGAAGGGACGTGCGGTCCTGAATCCGCAAGTGCTGGCCGGGCGTGCTCGTCGTATCGCCGGGTCGTCTGGGCGGCGTGGGCCGCGGCCTTGCGATCGCATTCTTCCGAACGAGCCTGCCATTCGGGCGAGAAGGACTTCGGGTGGGCCGGGACGCGTGTCCGGAGGGGGCGCCCGAAGAGGACCTGGACAGGTGAGCGGCCGGCCAGGGACGGGGTGTTCCGTAGTTCGAGGAGACCGCGGTCGAACTCCTCGCAGTCGATTTTGCCGTTGGGCGCGTTCTTAAGGATGAGGTGCTTAGCTGCCTTGACTGCAGCTTCGGCGTGTCCATTAGACTGGGGGTAGTTCGGGGAGGTGACCGAATGGTGGACGCCCCAGCGTTCCGTGAAACGGTTGAACTCAGCGCTGGTAAATGAAGGGCCACCATCGGTGCGAAGGCGGAGGGGAACGCCAACCTCCCGGAAGTAGCAGCAGAACTTCCGGATGACTCGGGTAGCCGTCATGTCCTGGCCGCAGGGCACGATGACTGGCCAACCCGAGAGTCTGTCCGCTATAACCAAGAACGACTTTCCTGCGACGTGAAAGAAGTCGGCAGACATGGATTCGAAGGGCCGTGTGGGGCGGTCGTCGCACAGCAGGGGTTCTTGCTGTTGGCTGGGGCGAAGCACCTGACACGGTTCGCAGGCTTCTACCGTGCTCTTGATGTCGGAGTCAATGCCGGGCCAGAAGACGGTTTGTCGAGCCCGGCGCTTGGTGGCTTCCGTGCCACGGTGGCTATCGTGGAGGCGAGCCAGCGTACGCTTCCGTAGAGCGGCGGGGACCACAATACGCTGGCCGTAGAGCACCAGATCCCCATCGGCGGAGAGGGCGTCGCGGAGCTTCCAATACGGGAGGACGGAGCTGGGTAGGGCGAGGCGATTGGACGGGAACCCGGAGGACACACAGGTAAGCAGGTGACCGTAGGCAGGGTCCGCTTGTGCCGCGGCCCGGAGTTCCTGGAGTGCCCTGTCGGCGTCGGGCGATGGGCCGTCCTCGCGGGCGCCGGCGCTGCTGGCGACAACACTCCTGACATGCGCGGCGTCCTTGTCGCAGTCGGTCTCGTCCTCCGGTGTGGGGCGGGAGACCGGGGCTTGTGAGAGGGCGTCGGGTATGCAGAGCTGCTTCCCTGCGCACCATTTCGCCGTGAAAACGAAGGGCGAGAGCCTCTCCTTGAGCCGCTGTAGGCGGGGGTTCTCGACGGCGTCGAGGGTGTATGAGTTGAGGATGGGGATGAGCGGACGATGGTCCGTCATCAACGTGAAGTGGGGCACTCCAAACAGGTACAGTTTGCATTTGGATGTGGCCCACGTGACAGCAAGCATCTCCAGTTCAATCGTGGCGAAGCGGGTTTCAGCGTCTGTCAGGAACCGCGAGCCACACTGGACGAGTCGCAGGTGTCCCTGGCCGTGATCCTGGAGGAGAGCGTATCCGATGCCGTAAAGGCGCGAGGCATCTGTCTGCAGTACCACCGGGAAGGCGGGGTCGAAGGGCGCCAGCACGGGCGGTGACGACAGAGCTCGCATGACGTCGGCGAAAGCCTTGTCGTGATCCGGGGTCCAGGTGAATGAGCGCTTAGGACTCAACAGAGGCCGTAGGGGTTGAGCCGCTGCCGTTATGGCCGGGGTGAAGTCTGCCAGCTGGTTCACCAATCCCATGAATGAGCGGAGGTCGGTCAGGTTGGCGGGCGTGGGAAAGTCCCGTATGGCCCTGACCTTGTCCTCGTCGGCGGATATGCCGTCGGCGGAGAGGCGGTAGCCACAGAAGCTGACAGTGGGGGCGGCGACTGTGAATTTCTCCTTGTTAAGGGTGATGCCATGATCGCGGCACCTGGTAAGCATGTGGTGGATCCTCCGGAAGTGGGAGGGGAGGTCGTCGTCGAACAGAAGTACATCATCCACCACCTTAACGCAGTTGGCCACGCCTTGCAGAGCCGCGTCTCCCCGGAGGCAGTAGGCGTCGCCGGTGGCTGCGAAGCCCATCGGTCCCCGGCAGTGCTTGTACCGCCCATACGGAGTGATGAACGTGGTCAGATGCTGGTCCTCTTCTGCGAGGTCTATCTGTCAGTAACCGTGGAGGGCGTCCGCCGTTGTGAAGAACCTCGCGGAGGGGGTGACGCTGCGGACCGCGGCAAACGGCGTGGGCGAGGGGTGCGTGGGGCGCGTTACCTGAGAGTTGAGTTTCGTTAGGTCGACCGTGATGCGTACGCCCTTATTCTTGGCCACAAGGACCATTGGGTGGCACCATTCCGAAGGTTCGTCGCCGACAGGTGTGACGATACCTTGTCGCACCATCGAGTCAAGTTCTTCCTTCACTTGATCCCGGAACGCGAACGGTATCGGCCTGGGCGTGTGGATGGCGAAGGGCACCGCGTCAATTTTCAGGTGGATTCGCATGGGGGGACCCACCATCTTCCCTAGGGGTTTGGAGCGGAGGTCATCCTTGGAGACCAGCACGTCGTTGAATTCCCATAGGAAGTAGTCGCGGGCGGCGGCTGGCGAGCTGTCAGGGGGAAGTGTTAGCGCGGGATAGGCTTCGGGAAGTCGGGCGGGATTATAGCCAACTCCCGATAGTGGCCGAAAGAGAGGAGCGGGGTTTTGACCCCTTTGTGAACCCGTATGTCGGCGGTGCAGCTCCTGTCGCCGAGCGTCAGAGTGGCCTGGAAGCGTCCCACGGCGGGGGGCATCCTGGATCCGTCGGCCATGTACGTCGGCGCTGAGGTTGGCGGCTGCAAGCTAGCCTTAGATATCCCCATGGTGCCCAGGTGCCGTGCGCCTATCACTGTGACGTCCGCACTCGTGTCCGGCAGCATAAGCAAGCTCGAGGACACGTTCCCAAAGCGTAGGCGAATGCTGACAGGTGTCGGGGAGCGGCCGGAGCCGTCGGACACCTGTCGGCATGCTCCAGCATTCCCAGAGGCGCCGGGGCTTTGCGGCCCGTGGTAATTCTCGTCCCGATCCTTGGACGACTTGCAATATTTCTCCCAATGACCCTTCGTGCCGCAGACGCGGCATCGGGCGTTCCTGACGGGGCATTGGTGGGTGTGAGGGCGGTGTCCCTTGGTTCCGCAATTGGGGCAGGTGTCGCCAGGTCGCGAGGAGGGTGCGGGAGGCGGTTGAGGTGGGGATGCGCGCGCCTGGCGTTGAACACTTTTATATGCTGAGACGGCGCGCAGGTCTAACTCTCGGGCCTTGTCCTTGGCACGGCCGTAGAAGTCATCAAAGGGCTCGCCGTACTCTTGCCTGCATCGGAACAGGTCACGGCGGCGGTGGGCCTTGGCTCGCGAGTCTCGGAGGTGGGATTGCAGCCGGTCGAGCACCCCGTCGGCCGAGAGTGGGGTGTCGTGGGGGATGTCCAACGAGTTCCGCAGAAGCGCCTGTACATCGAGGGATAAGCACGATATGAGCTGTATGAGCTGGATGTCGTGCGGCATCCTATTGACGCCAGCCATGGCGGCGTAGTCGGCCCAGCCGCGGCGCCACGACAGGAACGACTGGAATTGGGCGTCGGCCTGCAACGGTGGCGGGCGTGGAACCGTCAGGTTGCCCGGCGGCATGGGGGCGGGCGGCGTTCCGGCGACAGGAGGGGGCCGGGGCGGGCGAAGCCGGCGGAGGGCCCGACGGAGGGGGTGGCGCGCGGGCGACGAGGGTCAGGAGTTGTTGAAGGGTCTCCGCCATTTGGTCCATCCTCGCGCGGTCTTCCCTCCGTTCCTCTCGTGCCACCGCCATGCTCGCCGCTAGGCGTTGCACGGCGTCGTCGCTGTCGTCCCGCGAAAGCATCACATTTGGCGTGAGCGTGAGCGCGGGCGGGGCGTGTAATTCGACGTCACTGTCTTGTGACGTGGGTGAATCGCTCCTTTGTGCCATGGGCCGGGTTTGGGGGTGCGGTCTACGCGAGTCAGCTGGGGCGTGGTATGACGTAAGCGTGTTCACTAAGTGGGTCACGGTCGCGTCGAGGGAGGAGGCGCTCTGCCAGAGCGCTGTATCCAAGGGGTTGGAATGAAGGACCCCTTTGTTCGATCCTCCACGGGTCCGCCGAAGTGCGTCGCACGATAGAGTTCCACTGCTGAACTGAACTGCACGATACTGCACGGTTCGACGTGCACACTATTGCAGGATTCCTGCAACGCCACGTTCACATTAGCACCACCGGATCGTGTATTGTGACGTATTGACACTCGTTCACTTGTACGCCACCGATTACCGAACCGCGCTGAATCACACTCGGGTTCCACCGCTGCAAAGTGCAAGGTTGCTTGCAAGGTTGCTTGCAATTGCAAGATCCTACTCACTGCGCCATCTTCGCAAGCATGTTGCAAGGGCGGCAGTGAAACAAGTTGTGTGGTTCGTGGGTTTATTGATCGGTAGGTTATGCGTACAGAGGGGGCACGTCATGTGCCCAAGGAATCTAAAGAGCAACTGCCCGTGGGCGAAGGTGTTGGGCGCCGTAGGCGCGCATACATACAGGGGGCTTTGTATAAAGTATGAAAGGGGTCCTTGTAGTGGGAGGCGTCTGCGAGTCGGGCACGCAGTACACCACCTTTGCACTAGTTCACATAGTTCTATGCCCAGTACACTATACCACAATAGGGAGTCTCGCACGGACGCCCCACTGGTCAAGAGGGGGTTGGTGAGGTGGAGGAGGGGGAGAGGATGGAGGTGGGTGTTGCTGCGATGGGCTCCATATCTAGATGAGGAATTAAAGAGGGGAATAGCAGTCATATTAGATTGTATGTTGATTATCGGAGCTCTTTCCTTTATTTGGATAGCTTCTGGTATTTGTGTTGGCACAGTGTATATATATATATATTTATTGTGTACATAATTTATATTATGATGTTATATATTCATCTTATACATTACAATGTATTTTGTTATTGTAAGATATCGCAGATGCGATGTGCGCAGTTTGTTTTGGCGCGAAATGAGTGAGCGTGGGTTTAGTTTCAAAGCAGCCTTGACATCGGTTGCACGTATTTTGTGTTTGTGCCATTTTGTTTATCTAAATATACTTTGTGCATTGAATTTTCTTTGCGTATTCTTTTGCCACCCAGAACATTAAATGGTGGCAGCGGATAAACATTCATTGTGCTTATATTCTATGCAGAACTCGAATTGTGTGACATTTGAAAATTGCCGGCCGGTGATAGCGTTGTGGTGATGTTTTTTTTTTTATTTTTCATTTCCAGCCCAGGTATTTTTTTCTGTGAATTTAATGAATATATTAGACGTGATAGTGCTCAGGACACAGTGACTTAAGTTAGTATTTCGGCACAGAAACATTTTTCTGAGTGCGCGAGGTGATTTCTTTGTTCCCGCTCTTGCCGGTGGCATCATCGTCGGCTGTCCCTGTGGCTTCATCGTCGGCTGTCCCTGTCACTGGATCGTCTTGTGTTCCTGTGTGTGTTCTCAGCTGTAATTTGGGTCTGGATGGTGGAGGATTTTGGACAGTCATAACTGTGCCGTGTGTTCTTCGGTGGCGGCGGGTGGTCGTCGTCTGCTGAAATTCCCGGGTGGCGTTCCCGGACGGCCTTGTGATCGCTCTGCGCCATAGACTTTGGCTGCCTTGTATCTTGTTACCAGTTTTGTCATTTTATTAGTTTTGTGAATATATTGTGAAAAAATACATTAAATAAATAAGATAAAATAAAATAAAATAAAATAATTTCAACTATCCGGTCATGCCTCAAGCGGCCATTTCTGTGACGTCACTCTGTTTACTTTCTCAAATGTTACCCTGCAGTGAGAGTAGTGTCCATTTACGTACGTAGTGCATTCTACATTTTTACGTAATTTTGCTAATTACGGTCATTCTATAAACTTTTTCTTTATTACTGATATATGTATCGCATTGTTTCTGTTTTGCAATTGTATAATTTTTCTTACGTTCGTGTCCCATGTCCATGTGATTTCTCTCTCTATATATTTTTGTTTCTACATTATTTCATGCTTATACTGGTGTGCTACAGTTTTTGTAATAATTTGCATTCTGTGCAAGGTTCTCCCTTGGTGTCAGTGTTTTCATATGCTTTTACGAAGTGGGTTAAGGTTGTCATCTCCTATCATGTCTAAGTCTAAGAGGCCTTCGTTTATCAGTCCGCTAAGCTCATCTGAGACAATGGCTCACAAGTTGACGTTGCTCTATCAAAACCCGTCGGTGGTGCAATTTTCTGGTCAAGATCCTCATTATAGAGCGGCTGATTTTATCCGCCAATATGAGGACGCCATTGTCCAGTCCAATGTTTCGACGGGGCCTGAAAAGATCTCCTTTGTGAGGTCCAAGATTGTGCCAAATTCTTTAGCATCGGAGTTACTTTCAGCGTCGTGTTCAGATCCTAAATCTCTGAACTATAATTATGACACCTTTAGGTCTAACTTCCTTAAACATTTTTCAGATACTCTTGGTGGTGGTGCGTCCCATTGGTGCTTCAAACTGGCTGATACTGTCGTATCCCGAATGGGCACTCTTGATTATAGACGGGCGCAAGCTCAGGCCAGTATCCTTGCTGTTGACGCTTTAGAGTCACTTTCACAGTCAGATTGGGTAGATAATGGTAATATCTCTGTAGATAGATTTCGTCTTATATTGGAATTTGTGTTTTACATCTTTTTTTGGTGCCTACTGAGAGAAGAGCAGCATCTTCTCTCATTATAAGCCTGATGAGACTATTGTCTTTTGCGTCACAACTTTCTCGTAAACTAGGGGAAGTACCGTCTAGTCCCTTGTGTATTAGCAATACTCATCAATATGGTCATGTCCCTTGTTCTCCTCAGTTCTCTCAGTCTACAGTTCCTACTCATAGTTCCTCTCAATCTACAGTTACCCCCCCTCCCCTGTTATGTACCTTTTGTAACAGGTCTGGTCATTCGAGCGACTTTTGTTACCGCCGTAGGCGCCAGGTACACAAGTCAAGACTGTCCCCTGTTCGCAGGAGTGTACCTACTGTTTCTTCTAATCTGTCGCATGACCTTTCCAGAGTAGAACCTCCAGGTAGACTCAGTTATTGCCATATCCATGGTCACTGTAAATATTCGACGGATCAATGTTTCAAGGTTTTGAAACTTAGGGATGAGACTTCTCACCAGCCTCGTCAATCCCATTTTCCCCAGCGCGTGTTTCCTAACCCAAAGAGTTGACCAGCAATGTTCGGTCTCAAATAATTCCTTTTGTGGCTGTTGAATCTTCTCAATTACTTACCTTTCAATTTCTTACTAGGGATACGCATCTTTCTGTCACTGTAGATACTGGTGCAGAATGTAGTCTCTTAAGTAGGAAGGCTTACTTTGCTCTATGGGAATTGTATAATCTCCCTTTATCTCCCTTTTGTAATAATTTGCATTCTGTGCAAGGTTCTCCCTTGCATGTTCTTGGGTCTGTTTGTCTTCCCTTACAGTTTCCCTCGCATGCTTCAGTCTTCAATGTCACTTTTGCTATTGTCTCTGGCATTGCCCTTAAGTGTGATTGTCTCTTGGGTATTGATGCTCTTACAGCTCATAGCATAGATATTTCTCCTAGTCGCCGTGTAGTGACTTTCTGCAATTTTGATATCTCTGCTTCGGATAGGTCAGTTTCTGTTTGTGATTCTCCTGTGCTTGCTCAGTCTGCACATGTGCCTGTCCCAACTTCTAAGCGCTCTACCCCTGTTGCTCATTGTGCTGCTGTTGTTGTAGGAGAGCATCTTATTGCACCTTCAAGTTCTGTTCGAGTTCCAGTGCGCGTCTCAGGTGCCCCGATTGGGTCTGACGTTCTCTCTTTGCCTGACTCTATTCGTATTCGTCGGCTTGCCCTAGAAGGAACTCTCTCCACTATTCGTGAGGATCATGTTACCACAGCGATGGTAACCAATGTCACGGGTGCTCCTATTCCTCTCTCTCCTGGCAGTCACTTAGGCTCCTTTGAGGTGGTACACGTTGCTGCTTTCCAGGATTCGCCTATTATAGCAGCTTCTGTTCTACAGTCTCCTCCAACACGTGACCCTGCTCACTTAGCTTCTGAACTTGCTACATTTGTAGGCGAGACTGATTTTCCTGAAGAGACGCCTCGTCTCCTTGACCTGCTAGTTGCCCACCGTCAGGCTTTGGCTTTACCAGGTGATCCGTTAGGGGTTACGGATCGTGTGGTTCATAGAATTGATCTTCAGCCAGGCACTCGTCCTGTTTACGTCCCCTCCTACAGGCTACCACACTCTCGTCGGCTTATAGCCCAGTCCTTGGTTGACGATTTGTTGAGTGAAGGTGTTGTACAGGAGTCCCACTCCGAGTGGAGCTCGCCTCTTCTCCTGGTGCCTAAGAAAGATGGACCTTTTCGTCCTGTTGTTGATTACAGGAAAGTCAATGAGGTCACTCTTCCAGATCATTATCCTCTGCCTATCTTAAGCGTGCTTCTTCAGTCCATTGGCAATGGTAATACGGTGTTCACCACTTTAGATTTAAAAGCCGGTTTTTGGGGAGATACCCCTGGAGGAGAAGTCTCGTAAGATCACGGCCTTCTCGACTCCCAGTGGGCACTATGAATGGCTTCGTTGCCCCATGGGTTTGCGGAATGCTCCTTTGACTTGCCAGCGTTTAGTGAACTCCATTTTTCATGGCTTAATTGGGAATGGACTTTTTGTTTACCTGGATGATTTGATTCTAGTTTCCAAAGATGTGGAAAGCCACTTTTCTAAGTTGTCCATGGTCTTGCAACGTTTTGCTGAAGCTGGGTTGAAACTCAACTTACCCAAGTGTTCCTTTTTCAAGGCTAGTATCCAGTTCCTAGGTCATGTTGTAGACAAGCATGGTATCCATACCACTGGTGAAAAGATCAAGGCAGTCAGATACTTCCCTATGCCGAAGTCAGTTGAAAATGTACGTTCCTTCCTTGGACTTGCAGGATACTATCGTGCATTCATTAAAGACTTTGCTTCAATTGCTTCCCCTCTCACTCGCCTTCTCAAGAAGGACTCTTCCTTCCAGTGGCGTGATGTCCATCAGACAAGTTTTGATTCCTTGAAGCTTGCTCTTACTGAAGCACCTGTGTTGGCTTTCCCTGATTATAGTATCCCCTTTACTATTTGTACAGATGCTTCTGGTACAGGTATTGGAGCTGTACTCATACAACAAGTAGATGGATGTAGACCTCATGTTATTGCATATGCTAGTCGCATTCTTAACAAGCCTGAGTCCCGTTACTCTGTTACTCATTTAGAGGCCCTGACAGTGGTGTGGGCTTTAAAGCACTTCCGTGATATCATTTTTGGATATCCTATTACAGTCTACACGGACCACACTGCTGTCACTCAGCATTTTCAGGGCAAGAATCTGTCAGGTCGCCTAGCCAGATGGTTCCTCACGATCGAGGAATTCAATCCAGCCCTAAAGCATGTCCCCGGGGGTGCGAACCATGTTGCTGATGCACTTTCACGGAATATCCCTGTTGCTGCTGTTACCGTGATTCATAACTTTTCCCTGCAGGATCTGGCCAAAGCTCAGCGTGAAGACCCTGCTTGGTCTGCTGTCATTTATGCTTTGGAGTCTGGTGATGATTCCACCTTACCAGCTTTACCAGTACCTCTGTACCAATTTTCCCTGCAGAACGAAGTTCTCATTCGTAATGTGGAAGTGTTTGAGCAAGATGTGGCACAGCTAGTGATCCCTGAGTCTCTAGTTCCCGTTGTTTTGTCCCTTGCTCATGATGCCCCTCAGGCTGGTCACCCAGGTCGTGACAAAACTCTTGCTATGGCACGGAAGAAGTATTAATATTATTGGCCTAAAATGCGACTAGACATTACCTCTCATGTAGCCCGGTGTAGTTCTTGTGCCCAGAACAAAGGTTCTACGAGCACTGCTCCCATCTTAGAGTACCCTACTCCTTCTCGCCCTTTTCAGACTGTGGCTATAGACCTTTTGCAACTGCCTCGTAGAACGCAGGGCTCTGTGTATGTCCTTGTGTGTGTGGATCATTTTAGTCGTTTTGTGACAAGTCTGCACCAGTTGTAGCACATGCTTTAGTTTCCCATGTGTTGTGTCCATACACCACTCCTTCGGTGCTCCTTAGTGATAATGGGACTGAATTTAAGAACGAGGTTTTGGCAGGTATTTGTGAACGTTATGGTATCAAACAGACATTCGTGACTGCTTATCATCCAGCGTCCAATGGTCTTGTGGAGAGGACGAACTGGAAATTTTTAGAGATCCTACGTCACCTTGCTAGTAATTTTCATGAGTCTTGGGAGGATTGGCTTCCCCATGTTAGTGCTTGTATCAATAGCACCATTAATGTTTCCACGGACAAAATGCCTCATTATGTTATCTTTGGATCTGAGAAACGGCTCCCATATGATGTGCTTGACAGCCCTGCTCGTCCCCTCTACAATGTAGATGACTATAGTAAACTACAGAGTCATGTGCTGCATGACATTTATACTTCTGTTAGAGACAAACTGGTTGTTTCAAAGGCCGACATGTTGAAACAACAACATGGTCGTGCAACACCTGTGACCATCAGTGTGGGTGATCATGTTTTCAAAAGTATGCCTGATCGCCAGTCAAAATTAAATTGTAAGTTTGTGGGCCCCCTTTTGGTGACTGAACGCCCACATCCTAACAAGTTCAGGATTTTTGACCCCTCTACAGGCCTTAGCGAGATTGCACACGCTGATAGGCTCAAGAAGACTCAAGTGCTTATCCCAACCTTTACCCGGCCACCTCCTGGGCCCCCAGCAAGAACTTTGCCTTGTTTCGATACCCCTCATTGTTATGACCTTAGGTCAAGGGGTCCTGTAATTACCTGAACTCTCATTGTGTCATTTTATGTATGCCTGTAATTGCCTGAATTTTCATTGTGATGTTTCCCATTTATGTACTATTGTGATGTTTTCCATTTATGTACTATTGTGATGTTTCCTATTTGTGTTGTCTTGTATTGTATTTTGTCGTGTTTAGATGTTAAGTATTATGTCCCGGACGTCCGGCAATTGCTCTATTTGTCTTTTGTTAACTGGCGCCCGTCTTATGTTCCTTTTTGTGTTTGTATATGTTGTCTTTGTGTACTCATTTCTGTATGTGTTTGTTTAATGTATTTGGGTGTGCTTTTAAATCCATTTGTTCCACACTTCTGTCTGCCACTGTTGTGTGTATGTTTTGTGTGTGGCTTATCTTTGTATTATTTAGATTCTCTTTGCCTCTTTCAGTTTTTTTTTTCTTGTTGGCTCGGTGTGGGCACCGAGTGGCGCGGGCCGAGCGATGTGTTGGCACAGTGTATATATATATATTTATTGTGTACATAATTTATATTATGATGTTATATATTCATCTTATACATTACAATGTATTTTGTTATTGTAAGATATCGCAGATGCGATGTGCGCAGTTTGTTTTGGTGCGAAAAGAGTGAGCGTGGGTTTAGTTTCAAAGCAGCCTTGACATCGGTTGCACGTATTTTGTGTTTGTGCCATTTTGTTTATCTAAATATACTTTGTGCATTGAATTTTCTTTGCGTATTCTTTTGCCACCCAGAACATATTATTATTATTATTATTTTTTTTTTATGATACTGTGCGACTATATTGGTGTTATTGACAATAGTCTATATCAAGTACAGCCTGGTGGTATTGGAGGTGGTATTGTTTGATTGCTCCTTGTTGTAGATGTAAGGACAACCGTCTGCTTAGTTGGCACGTCATACACCCAATATATGTAGAATTACGGGGTGCTCAGTCCCCAGAAGTACAACGGTATTCATATATAACATTGGTTCTCGATGATATGCTGCCATTGCCATACTGTAATAGGCTGGTAAATTAAGGTAGACAAGTAGATAGAAGGGTAGGTGGCGAGAAATTAATTTTTACGACTTAGATGTTTTGAAAACAATGATCGCGACGGAGTTGCAGAGTTGCATAACCTCGCTCACCGCCTAAAGTTTGTAAACAAGCTAGGGTATCGATATTGGTGCTGATGCTATGAAATGTAAACGCCAAGCCACTTCGCTTTGTGACAAGATTGCTTGTGTAAGCAGTATTGCTTGAGACAGTGTAACAGTCTTTCTGATTGGAGAGAAGGGTGGAGGAGGAGAGAAGTTATTGGTGCACGGAGGTAAAGTCACGCCCTTAAAGGGTGGCACTTATTTGTGACGGTCAAAGTTATTGGATGAATTAAGTAGTGACGTCGGAGCAGACTTGGCTTGGTGAGTGTATTAAGGATCCCAGGTGGGAGTCCTCTGGTGTACCTAAGACAATAACGTTGTAGAAGAATTAGTGAAGAAAATGAAGAAAATTTTAGATTCAATTTAATTCTTCTTCGTTAACTGAGTAATGGAACTTGACTACAAGCATATACTTACAATTATACAATGAGGAAAAGAAAGTGAAGAAAGTTGAAAATGAATGAAGAAATATATAATCATAGAAGAAACAGTTGACAGAATTAAAACCAGTAATTATGGAGAGAAGGGAACTGAAAGTGATGGTGGCACCAGAGCTAACACATGCAGATTGTTTTTCATGACCAGGGAAGAAGTACGGGGGTTGTCGTAAAATAAGATTACCCATAATCTATCGTAATCACGCACTGGTTTACAATTTCTATTTATAATTTCTTTTGTCTGTTTCTCATCTAGTTGGTAAGGGATACAAAAGATATTCTGATAGAATATAGTGACGGTCTTAGTTTGGTCCGACGTTCTCACAGCACTCTTGCGTTCTAGTAAATCCTTAGTTATATTGTCAAAGTCTTGATTGGAGTAACCATTATTTACAAGCATCTGGCGTAGATAAGTAAGCTCTAAATGGAGCATGTGCCAGGAGAAGCAAATAGAAATTGTCCTCCGGAGATATGCCCTAATGACGCTTTTCTTATAATGAAGAGAACATTCACCAAGGCCATTCATGGATTTAAGGTATATTTTGGCATAACAAAGGAATTTCAGTCAGTCAAATATATAATGTAGATTTTTTTTTATTCTGTGCGAAAGAGGTTATGTCACTCTTGGATGTCTGGAAAAATGGTATAGGGAAAAATGGCTCAAGAATAAATGGTATGGTAAATATGGCACAGGAAAACATGACACAGATATATATGGTGTAATTGAAAATTAGGAAAAAATTGTACAAGTACATTTATGTCTAGATTCATCAAAGAAACTTCTTCATGAGGTACGGATGTTTATATTAATACTGTCTTGAGTTGTGACCTTACAAGGTGTCAAGTGCTATTCAGTATGTAAACACCTGGCAGATGCTAGACTAGTCATTATCTGACCAATTCATCATGAAAGTTATAAGGAGAAACAAGGGTGGAGTTAAGATTTGCTTTCAAGGACACATGTATACCAAGCAAGTGACAAGAAAACAATCCATCAGATGGAGATGTGTACGCCGAACAACTTGGTGTAAAGGCACCATAACTACAAACCTGGATATGGGAGATCCGTATCCTGCAGCTTCACACAACCATGAACATTGTGGAAGAGATGAAACAAAAGACAAGGGTAACAAAGGATAACCCTTCACTCATCTTAATAGAGAGCATTCAAGATACCACCGAAGGGATCAAGATGAAGCTGGGTGACCATGACCACACCAAGAAGACCCAATGCAACCAGCGGACTAAGCTATTATCTAAGGAACCAGCTAGTCTTCGTGAACTACAGTTGGATGGTGAATGGACGACAACTGGAGGCCCTGAACCACAACCTTTCCTATTCTAAAATGGGCCTGACACCGATGCGAGGATCATCGCCTTCAGAACACACTTCTCTACGCATCCTTTCAGCTGCTGACACATGAATGGTAGATGGGAATATCTCTATGGCACCCTCTGGCTTCCTTCAGCTCTACTTGATCAGATTTCCCCTTGGAGAAACTGCAGTGTTTACTCTCTATGCTCATCTACAAAAGAAAACCCAGGACACATATGAGGAACTTCTACAGGCCATTGTGAACCATTGTCATGAGCTCAACTAGTTTCCAGACCCTACTACAATCATTGTGGACTTTGAACAGACAATCATCCAAACCATTAGTACCATACTTGATCCAGACACTCGAACCCAAGGGTATTTCTACCACCTCACCCAGAGCATCTTGGCCTCACCAATCTCTACAAAAATCACGACGAGTTCCGACAGTTTTGTGGGGAACTGAATGCCTTAGCTCTATTACTAGTCAATGATGTAGAAAATAGTCCTAGATACCTTCGAGATTCCTGTCCTCCTGTCGCTATTCGTCTTATCTGCTACTTTGACAACAGTTATGTGTCAGGTACATATCTTCCAAGACGCAGAAACAATCAGCAACCAGAGGTTTATGTCTTCAACCTTCTCTGCACACCACCTCGCTTCCTTCCACAACTGTAAAATATCCATGATGTTACCATGAATGAATCGCCGAGAACCAACAACCAGTGTGAAGGCTGGAAATGTTGCTTTTATCATCTTGTAGGACATCATCATTCAACAATCTGGAAGTGCATTGCTGCACTACGCCAAGAGAAATCCACAGTTGCTGGTCTAGTAGCCCACAATGCAGTTGGTGAACCACCCAAGAGGGAAAAAGAAGAGAGTTTGTGTTCAACTCCAGCAACGTCTGAAGACCCTCTGCACAGACTATGTGAAAGGCCGCGAGATTGTAGCGGAGTTTCTTAAAAGTGGAGGCCATAACATCATATATATATATACTACATATAACCATTTTTTTTATCTTTTCAGTTGTGTAATATTTACTTGTGACATATCTACCGTGCCATTTGCTCTTTTGCCATTTTTCCTAAGATCGTCACCAACATCTATCATGCCCCATTTGAGCCTTCCTCTTTCTACGCATATGACGGCAAAATGTACATGACAATAACTACATATTCGCAAGTATGCAAATGAAATTACGTGCACGAACACACACACACACACACACACACACACACACACACACACACACACACACACACACACACACACACACACACACACACACACACACACACAATGTAACCGTCTTTGTATGTTTATTAATCTATTTTTTTCACGATCAGTGACAATAATAAAAAAAAAAAAAAAAAAAAAACGAAGGTTATAGGGAAAAGAACCAACAAAAAGATGTCTAGGCGTACGTATAATTGAGTCTCAACTTGGAGTCATGAAAAAAGTGCCTGAACGAGACCCAAAGACATACCAAAGGTTTGATAGAAATGTTTTCTCGGGATTTAACAGGGACAATAACAATATGTATAGAGGGATAGATACGGAAAAAGAACCCAGGTTTAAAAATATAATAAGAAATAGGGAAATCAATGAATTGTTATATGAAATAATCGAACTCAAAAGTGAATGCAAAAATATATACAAAGAAGTAGCCCTATTAAGAAAGACCAATGAAGAAAATAGCAGGGAAATAGATGCGTTGAAAATGGAACTAAATAGGATAAAGAGAGAAAATAAAAGATTGAGAAATGAAGATATGAATAGGAATGAGGCATTAAAGAAAGAGATGAAGAATCAAATACAGACAGTGACTGAGAAAGTGGAAGAAAAGATAAAATAAAATGACTTCCAAGAAATAAAGAGACTACAAGGTGGAACAGGAAAGTGATTTTTTTTTTTATCTTTTAAAAGGTAATTTGGTTAGGGATACAATGGACAAAAAAGATGCATTGTAATATATGGTATTAAAGAAAAACATGATGTTCCTAGGTATCAGAGAGAAAAAGAGGAAAAAGAGATCGCTAAAGAAATTCTGAAAGAGATTCAAGAGGAGGGCCAAAGTTTAAATAAAGAAGTCGAAGAAACTTATAGAATAAGTAGATACTCAAAAGAAAAAATATAGGCCACTAAAAGTAAAACTTAGATCACAAAACTAACAAAGTGAACAACACAAAAACGTATGGATAGAAAAATAAATGAGTAATGAAAAAAAGAAAAAGAAAAGGAGCTTAGAATGAAAAAAAAAATGAAAAAGAACTGAGACTGAAAAGAATTATTATTATTACTATTATTATTATTATTATTATTATTATTATTATTATTATTATTATTATTATTATTATTATTATTATTATTATTATTATTTTTTTTTTTTTTAAGTGGGGGACCTGAGGCTGAGAAAATGGTATATCGAGAAAAAGGAAACAAAGCCGACAGAAAAAACGAGAAAGAAAATAAATAGATAGATAAATGAAATTAGCCTATACCAACATAGATGGAATGATCTCAATGACTATCTCGCATAAAATAAAAAAAATAAAAAACGGACACAATGGGAATAGTAGGTAATCTACCACCAAATACTGTGGGACAAGGTCTATACAACTGTTGGATGAAGACTAGCAAGGAAAAACAGGGAGGGGGAGTATTATTTTTGACCAGGAAAGACTTAAATGTGACAAAGTTAACAGAAGGAAAAACAATGTAGAATCGATTAGGATAAAAGTTGAATGCAACCACATGAAAAGTAGAAAATTTGTAGTAGTGTATGTACCCCCAAAACACAGGCTTGGACAGAACACGATTGATATACTGAAGGGAAGAAGAAATGCAGCAATTATGGGTGATTTTAACTCAAAAGAAATATGTTGGGAAGAAATTATATTAAAGGGTGGAGAACACTTATGGGGTAGCATGCTACTCGGTATGACCATTGAATACACAATGACTCAGTGGATAAAGGAAAATACCAGATACAAAAACAATGAGGAAGCATCGAGACAGGAAATAATACTTACGTCAGAACCTGAAATTGTAGACAGAATATATTACAAAACAACAATAGGAAAGAGTGACCATGTACTAATAGAATTCGAACTAAAAGAGCAAACAGACCTAAGAAGAAATGGGAACATAGGATAGGAAGACCAATGTACAACAAAATAAATTTTGAGAAACTTAAAAAATTATCTCGTAATGCAAAATGGGAACAATTCCTAAATCAAGAAACAAGGATGGTAGAGAAATGGAATATACAAAAAAAAAAAAAAAAAAAAAAAAAAAAAAAAAAATATATATATATATATATATATATATATATATATATATATATATATATATATAATGAGGGAGTGAACAAATATGTACAACAACAAAAGCAAGAAAGAGCATACATAAAGAACTGGTACAACAAAAAATGCATTGAAGCTAAGGATAAAAGAGACAAAGCCTGGAAAAAATGAAAAAAAAAAAATACAAAAAAGAAAAACAAATAAAATAGATAAAATAAAAGAGATAAAGCAAATGGCAAACATATATCAAACTAAGAAACGATTATGTAAAAATACGCAGAGAAGAAAAGAGAAAATATGAAAAAGAAGTAATAGAAAAATGCAAGGAACAACCTAAACTATTTTACAGATATGTGAATGGTAAACTAAAAAACAAGCAAGACATAGAAAAGCTGCGCCAAGGAAGTCATGAATATACAGAAGAACAAGAAATGGCAGAAATTATGAGCAATCATTTCAAATCGGTATTCACTATTGAGAACTCACCTAACTGTGAGGGAATAGAGAGACAGAACCCCCCCCCCCCATGAAGGAAATAACTGTAACAAAAAAGGAAATCAGCGACCAAATAGAAAACCCTGATGTCAGAAAATCACATGGTCCAGATGGAATTGCAAATTGGATACTGAAAGAATGCGTAGAGGAGTTAACAGATAAAATATCAAATGCTCGCTCAAAGAAGGAAAGGTACCACAAGACTGGAAAAATGCAAATATTGTACCAATATATAAAGGAGGAAACAAGGAAAATTCAACTAACTACAGACCTGTCTCCCTAACAAGCACAGTAGCAAAAATATGTGAAAAAATTATCAAAAGTAGATGGATTAAACATCTGGCAGAAAAAAAAACTATACTGAACCCAAATAAATTTTGATTTAGACAAGGAAGATCATGTACAACAAACCTGATCTGCTTCTATTCAAGACTAATAGATATAATACAAAAGAGGGATGGATGGGTAAGCTGTGCCTATCTAGACCTACGAAAAGCATTTGATAAGGTACCACACAAGAAATTAATAAGAAAAATAGAATCAATAGATGGCATCGGAGGTAAATTATTAGAATGGATGGAGGACTTCCTAACTGGGAGAAAAAATAAGAGTAGTAATTAGAGACAAATACTCGAAATGGGAAGAAATGTTAAGTGGTGTCCCACAGGGGTCGGTGCTGGCTCCAATCATGTTTGCCATATATATATAAATGACATGGATGAAGGAATTGAGTGTTATATGAATTTCTTCACAGATGCCGCAAAAATACTAAAGAAAGTAAGAACAGAGGAGGACTGTGATTCATAACAATCAGACCTGGACAAAATCTGGAAAGGAACTCAAAAGTGGGAAGTGAACTTCAATATCCAGAAATGTAGTATAATGAAGTTTGGAAAAAGTAAAAACAGAATATAAAAAAATATAAAATTGGTGAAGAAGAAATAAATAAAAAGTGAACTCGGAAAGGGACCTTGGAGTAATAATCAGCAAAGACATGACACCAGAAAAACATATCAACAAAATAGTCGGAGAAACCTTCAACATATTAAGGTCAACGAAAGTGGCATTTGACTATTTGGATGAAGAAATTATTAAGAAATTCATTAGTTACATTAATAAGACCAAAACTGGAATACGCAGCGACACCATGGACACCCAGTACTTAAAAGAATATAAGGAAATTAGAGAGAATACAGAGAGCAACGACAAAGTTGGCACCAGCTCTTTCCAAATAAACATACGAACAAAGATTATCCAAATTGGAACTACCAACACTGGAACAGAGAAGACAAAGAGGTGATCTAATGACTGTCTATAGAATCATGAAAGGAATGGAAATCCTTGATAGGAATGATTTACTAAAAATGACAATGGAAAACAAAGAGGTCATGAAAATAAAATAAAAAAATATAACTATAGAAGATATCTGAAAAAAGCATCCCACACAGAGTGCTGGATAACTGGAATAACTTAGATAAAGAAAGAGAGTGTACAAACATTATTCAAGATGTTGAAAAATACAAACATGGGTCACCACGAGCAAAGCTCCCTTCCTGTATAATACAACTAGGTAAATACAACTAGGTAAAACACACACACACACACACACACACACACACACACACACACACACACACACACACACACACACACACACACACACACACACACACACACACACACACACACACACACACACACACACACACGATCGTCGAATTGACGGCAAATATTGGAACTCCGGAAAAAACGCAAATTTCGTGGATTTCAACGTCGAGGTGTAGTGGAAAGGTGAAGAAAAAGGAGAAGGGGAGGGATTATTGAGGAAAATGGAAGAAAACGAGGTAGGGGACGAACGGGCCCCGAAATCAGAAGGAATGTAAACAAAAGATGTGCAGACGACACAGGTGAAGTCGAAGAAATCAGTAAAGGTATATTAATTAGTAATATAGAGAAGAGTAGCGTAATAGAAAGTGGAGATAATTATTTCTATGGATTTAATGAGGGAGGAGATGACAATCTCCCCCAATTAGCAAGTCTAGAGGAAAACTAACAAAAATGAAGGAATCATGGGAGGTTAGGTTTAGTCAACTTGCACTGATTACACAAAGAGTTGATAAATTGGAAGAAGTAAAGAAGGAGAACCAAAACCTAAATAAAGAAATAGAAGAATTAAAAAGACAGTTAAAAGAGGTAAAGGATGAGAATGGGGAATTAAAGAATAATAATAAAGAGAATAAAGAGTCCATAGCAAAAGAGGTAGGTGGTTGGAAAAAAGTTCAGAACAACAAAATTGAATTTAGAGATATAGTGAAACAACAGATGAAGGAACACACTAATGATACAGATATTAAAGTGATGAGAGAGAAGGGAAATATAGTAAGGGACTTAGCAGATAAAAAGAAATGTATATTTATATTAGGAATGGAAGAGAAACATAATCAAAGTAGGACTACAGGAGTAAGAAATGAGAAACAAGGAGTGAACAAGGTGCTAAAAATAAACAGGTATGGATAAAAAGAGAGATGAATAAAGAGGAAAGAGAGGAAGAAAAGAAAACAAAAAGAATCGAAGCAAGAAAAAAAAACGAGAACAGAACAGAGTCAGACAAAGGGAAATTCTATTGGAGAGTAGTGAATATGAAAGTGAGGAAATGGTTCATAGCAGAGAAAAACAGAAGGGAAACAGAAAACAGGATGGAGATAACAGAAAACTAAAAGTGTCCTTCACAAATATAGATGAATTAATAACAGGCTTGGATGAAATGAATGATTACCTGATGGAGAAGAAACCTGACACAATGAGAATTGTGGAGAAAAAATTGAAAGGTCCATTACCACCCAACAGTGTAGGACATGGTGTATATAATTATTGGATTAGAAACAGAGAAGTAAAACAAGGTGGTGGAGTTATGTTCCCGACTAAGAATGATATAAATGTGAGGAATGTTACATATGGAAAGAATAGAGTGGAAATGATTATGATGGAAATAGGGGTCAGGGACAAGAAGAGCAGGAAGTTTGTGGTAAATTATGTGCCTCCTAAAACGGCTTCGTAGGAAGAGAGAGAAAACAAAAGTATGTTAGAAGACACAAGGATAACATTAAATAAGATAATGGAAGATGGAGGAAGACTAGTTATAATGGGTGACTTTAATTGTAAAGAAATACACTGGGAAGAGATGACAGTGAAGGGTGCAGACGACCTATGGGGAAATGTACTACTTGATATGATTATAGAACATACAATGACACAATGGATAAAAGAGAATACTAGGTATAGAAATGAGGAAGAACCATCGAGACTAGACCTAATAATCACACCAGAACCCGAAATAGTGGACAAGATTGAATATAAGACACGACTAAGTAAAAATGACCACATATTAGTAGAACGGGAACTAAATGAAGAAAAAATACATGGGAACAATATAGAACAATATAGAAAGGGAAGAATGATGTATGGAAAAACAAATTTTTATCAAATGATATTTTTTCTTCAAAAAGTAGACTGGGAAAGGCTATACAAAGTGGAAACAACAGTAAAAGAGAAATGGAAAATCCTGTCAACAATTTATAAGGAAGGAGTGTGAAAAATATGTTCCAAGACAAAAAAAAAAAAAAAGGATATGTAGAATGTTGGTACAACAAAATAGATAGCGAGTTAAAAAATAAAAGGGATAAAGCTTGGATGAAACGATGGAAAGAAAAAAAAAAAACGAAAAATGGAAAATATATACTGGTTATAGAAATGAATATGTACAAGTGCGCAGAGAAGAAAAGAGAAAATACGAAAAAGATGTCATAGAAAAATGTAAAGATCAACCAAAACTGTTTTATAGATTTGTAAACAACAAACTGAAAAACAGACAAGAATTGGTGAAACTACGACAAGGAAGAATAGAATACACAGAGGAAATTGAAATGGCAGAAGTTATGAAGAAGCATTTTAAATCAGGGTTTACGAGAGAGAACATAAAACTTAGAGATATCGAGTGTGAGGGGAAAGTCCTCGCTATGAAAGAGATAGAAGTAACAAAGAATGAAATAATTAATCACTTGAGTAATCTCGATATTAGAAAATCGCATGGTCCAGATGAAATGGCAAACTGGATTTTGAGAGAATGCAGGAACAAACTAACAGACAAAATACATAGTCTAATAAGCAGTTCATTGAAGGAAGGAAAAGTTCCAGAAGAATGGAAAAGAGAAAATATAGTACCAATATATAAGGGGAGAAACAAAGAAGATCCTACAAACTATAGACCGGTTTCTCTTACAGTTACGGTAGCTAAAATTTTTGAAAGAATGATCAAAATTAGATGGGTAAAGCATTTGAAAAAAAAAAAATACACTAAATCCGAGGCAGTTTGGATTTAGACAAGGATGATCATGCATCACAAACTTGATGTGTTTCTATTCAGTGCTAATAGATATAATATAAGAAAGAGATGGATGGGATGATTGTGCCTTTTTAGACCTGAAAAAAGCTTTTGATAAGGTGTCACATAAGAAATCGCTAAAGAAATTAGAAACTGCAGGAGGAATACAGGGCAAACTACTTATGTGGATGGAAGACTTTTTGCATGAAAGGAAAATGAGAGTGGTGATAAGAGATAAACAATCCAATTGGGATGAGGTGATTAGTGGAGTTCCTCAAGAAACAGTACTGGCCCCAATAATGTTATATATATATATATATATAGTATATATATATATATATATATATATATATATATATATATATTAATGATATGGATGAAGGAATTGAAAGTTATATGAGCTTCTTCGCAGACGATGCAAAAATGTTGAAAAAAGTGAACACCGAAGAATATTGTGAATCGCTGCCGAGTGATCTCAGTAAAGTATTGGAATGGAGTAAGAAGTGGGAGATGGAATTCAACATTAAGAAGTGTAGTATTATGGAATTTGGAAGAAGTTAAAAAAAAAAAAAAAAAAAAAAAATGACCCCCTTTCTTCAGACCATCTCCCCATACAAGTAACGATCCACCTGGTACCCACAACCTACCTACCCCCAGCAAGACAGCAGCTCAATCTCAATAAAGTAGATTGGAAGAAATACAAAGCATACCTCCCCAACTCCCAGTCCTGTCCGGACCTCGCCAGAACAGCGGATGATATCAATGCAGAATTTACTTAACTTCTGCTCATTGCAGCACGCCAAGCCATCCCACTGACGAGGGACCTCCAGGGTAGACGTGGACACCCCTGGTGGACTCTTTCGTGCAAAGAAGCGGTTCAACGAAAACGACGAGCCTATCAACGCTTCATGGAGGAAGGCTCCGACGCCAGTCACAAGGCAATGAAACATAGTAAGGCACAATGCAAAAAGATCATTGCACAAGCCAAACTACAGTACTGGGAAGACACCAAAGGAAGGACGAAGACCTCGGTGCAGCCTGGAGGAAACTCAAGGTACTCAAGAGGCGTTACAACCCCCCCCCCCCCCGACAGGAACCTGACCACCACAGACGGGAGAATCCTTCGCACACCTGAAGAAAAAGCCGAAGGATTCCTCCACCACTTCGGGAACGCCAGTAGCACGGATCACCTACCAGAAGCGCAGCAAAACAGACGACGAGAAGAGGAAAGCTACATGGACCTCTCTCCACCAAAGGGCTCGGGCACCCACCTTACACTGTTTGAACTTCGCAGAGCCTTGAGGGTCACCCAGGGTTCCACGGCATCTCCGGGAGCTGACGAAATCACCTACTCCCTACTGAGACATCTCCCTCCTCCACTCCAGGACACCCTCCTGTCCATCTTAAACAAATATTGGGCAGAGGGAATGGTCCCGGGTGCCTGGAAGGTAGCCACGGTCACCCCAATCCCCCAAAATAACAAGCCACGTCACATGGTGGCCAGCCACAGACCCATATCCCTCACCTCACACGTCGGGAAAATCTACGAGAGGATGGTCTTAAATCGCCTCACTCACACCATCGAGACCAAGGGTGCACTCCCGAAGCTTCAAACAGGGTTCCGCAGAGGAAGAAGCATCAATGACCACATCGTGCGACTCGCAGAACATGTCCGTAAGGCCCAGTGGCAGATTCTTGGATGCCAACCGTCAGGCCCTGGTGTTTTATTAACTTTGAGTTTGTCTATACACCTTTTAATTTTTTCGAAAGGGAGCTGGGAGATAGGGTGGATGAAAGAGTATTAGGATGGTTTGGACACATGGAAAGAATGAGTGAAGAAAGACTAGTAAAGGAGGTATGGAAGGCAGATGTAGAGGGAGTGAACATGAGGGGACGTCCTAGGATGAGATGGATGGATGGGGTGAAGGGGGCTTTGGGGAAGAGGAGAATGTCTGTTGAGGAAGGACGGGAGAGGACAGAAGACAGAGGTGAATGGAGAATGGTTGTATAGGGAAAATGTTGTGATGCATGAGGTGGATTGGACGGGGGAATGGGGGGTGAGGTAGTGTGTGTGAGCAAAACTTTGACGCAGCCCGAAGGGATTTCTCCCCGTCCTCTCCTTTATATGGGGGGACGGAGAGGGGGGGGTCGCCGATTTAATGAAGCGGCCTTGCTGTGGATGTGCTGTGTCCTGCGACACTGCTTCTGACCCAGGGCAGTGGACAGGGTGCAGGGATGACCCGTCATCTAGGAGGTGCTAAGATAAGAGGGAGGGTGGAGGGGTGTGGAGTGTTTTCGGGGATGGAATGGGTGGGAATGTTTTTATGCCTTGTCCTTTTTGGCTACCTCCCTTGTAAGGGGGAAAAAAGCCTTGGTATATGTATGTATGTATGTATGTATGTATATTTACCGTAGTGAGTAAGTTTACCCTAGACTTTTCACAGGTTTCAGTTTGGAGTTCACTTTGAGGTGTTTCGTTTACGAATACCGAGCTAAAATAATTGTTTAAGATATTACACATTCCTTCATTTGAATATTCAAGTTGACCGTCAGCAGATAATAGTGGACCAATGTGATTCCTAACAACCTATTTATCTCTAATGTAACTATAGAATTCTTTGTGATTCTCTTTGGATTTATCAGCGATGTTCATTTCGTATTGTGTTTTTTTTTCCTTATTGTCTTTTTTAAATCTCTCTGTATTGATACATAACTTTCAGTCATTAGATGCACCCGAGCTATACTTTTTTCAGTTTCTTTGTCGAGCCACTTTGGGAGAGCCTGATTTGGGGGACGTCTGTCTTTAAAAGGAATGTAAGTTTGAATCATCTTAGTGAGCGTATTTTGAAATATTTCCCACATCTGATCTACAGGTCTTTCGTTTAATTTTGCCTCCCAATCTGTAAGCTGAAGCTCCTGACGTAGTCCTATGAACTGAGCTTTACTGAAATCGGGTATTTTAGAAACACAAGTATCTATTCTAAAATTGTTTAGGAGTTTGAATCTAAGTTGTGATCGCTATTTGCAACAGATTCACCGACTTCTACATCAGTTACCATGCTTTCGCGGCTAGTGATCAAAAGATCGAGTAAGTTTCCATATCTTGTGGGCTCTTTTACATGCTGAATTAAGTAATTGTCACCAAGAAAATCAATCAAGCGACTACCTATATGGCCATTTTCAAGGGTCATCCAATCAATGTCAGTAAAATTGAAATCACCCATTATCAATAAATCCTGGTTGCAGAAACTAGACAGTTCTTGAAATAACAGTTTGTCGTCTGCTAATGATAATGTCTTTGGCCTATATATTACACCTATATTCATTTTTTGTCCATTTGTTTGGGTTAACTCAACCCACAAACTATCATATGCATCCTGTTTCACTTTCTCTAATACACAAGCATGAACATTGTTTTTAACGTACAATAGAACACCCCCACCTTTCTTGTGGTTTCTATCCTGATGAAAGTGTTTAAATCCCACAATATTAAATTCAGCTTCGAACTCTGTACCATTTAACCATGTCTCAGTTATTCCTATCATATCGAGATTTTCGCTTTTGACATACGCCTGTATTTCTTGAAATTTGTTCCTAATACTACGAGCATTATTGTTATCATTATTATTATTATTATTATTATTATTATTATTATTATTATTATTATTATTATTATTATTATTATTATTATTATTATTATTATTATTATCATTATTATTATCATTATTATTATCATTATCATTATTATTATCATTACCATTATCATTATTATTATCATTATTATTATCATTATTATTATCATTATTATTATCATCATTATTATCATCATTATTATTATCATCATTATTATCATCATTATTATTATCATCATTATTATTATCATCATTATTATTATCATCATTATTATCATTATTATTATCATTATTATTATCATCATTATTATCATTATTATCATCATTATTATCATCATTATTATCATCATTATTATTATCATTATCATTATCATTATCATCATCATTATTATTATTATTATTATTATTATTATTATTATTATTATTATTATTATTATTATTATTATCATTATTATTATAATTTATGATTATTATTGTTATTATTATCATTATTATTATTATCATTATCATTATTATCATCATCATCATCATCAATCATCATCATCATCATCATCATCATCATCATCATCATCATCATCATCATCATCATCATCATTATTATTATTATTATTATTATTATTGTTATTATTATTATTATTATTATTATTATCATTATTATTATTATTATAATTATTATTATCATTATCATTATTATTATTCCCCGTCTGGGGTATTGGCTGAATGTTATTGTGGCAAAGTAGCATGCCGTTGATACTTTAGGGTCTATATGGGGCGTCCATACGGACCAGAGTCACACATCATTTTGTCTGTGATAGGGGAAAACTCTGTTCATAGAGAAATGATGACACTTTTATACTACGACTGTCCCTCCGTTATGCTGTCCCTCAACCCCTTGTTACTGTCCTGTACAATTTCTCTGAATATTCATTTCCTTTTTCGCCTACCTACCCTGTCGTGGGGGAAAAAGAATACTGCCACCAAGTATTTCCACTTCGATCGTAAGAGGCGAGAAAAAAGGGACGGGGGGTTAGGACCAGGCATCCTTCTCCCTGTAGCCCCACAGGGGACATTCCTAAAAAAAAAAGTAAAGGCATAAGAGGGTCTAGGAGTTTTCCAACCAGCACCCTAAGGTTTGGGTCTTTTAATGTGCGTGGATGTGGTACAGATGAGAGTAAAAGGGAAGAGATAGGTAGTATGTTTGTGAGAAGAAAGATGGATGTGTTGGCTTTGAGTGAAACTAAGTTGAGAGGTAAGGGCGAGTGTAAATTTGGGAGTGTAATTGGGAGGCTATTAGGAGTAAAGAGAGGGCGAGGGAGAGAAGGGGTGGCGATACTAGTAAGTGAAGAGATAGGTAAACATGTAGTGGAGTGGAAGGAGGTTTCCTTAAGGATAATGTGGATGAAGGTGAAACTGGGAAAGGAGATGTGGGTTTTTGTAATTGCATATGGACCTGGTAGTGAGAAGAGTGTAGAAGAAAAGGATGCTTTTTGAATAGATTTAAATGGGTAGTAGTATCGTATGGCTTTCTTACACCTCCAACTTTGTATTTGTTAGCCAGTCTATGAATGTTTGATTTGCTTCATAGATAGTCTGGTAACCCCCAGGCACTGCTGTGATTGGGCAGTGCAGTACGAGATGGTTTGTATCTTGGGGTGAGTTATGACAAGATGGGCACATTGGGGAGTCTTTGTAGCCCCAGCGATGCAGGTTAACGGCTGTTATGCCTTGTTGTGATATCAGCCTGTTGGCTTGTGTCCATTCTCTTCTGGTTAGGTTAGAAAATCCAGGTAGTATTTCGGTTGGGTCTGTTACTAAGTTTCCCCCAGTGGGTAGTTTCCTTGTCCATTCTTCTTGCCAGGCTTCTTTTAGGTTGAAATTTTCGTTTTTTGTTTTAAAGAAAGGTTTTCTTGATTTTAGCCTCGTTATAATTGGGGCCTCCTCCATTATTTGTTTGAGGGGTATATCTGCTGGAAGGTTGTCTATGCGTTGGTGTTGTTTTTGTATGACATCCTCGCGTCGTATATTTGGTGGTGCTATGCCACTCATCGTTGGCAGCCAAATGAGTGGTGTTGGTTTAATGGCCCCTGATATTATCCGCATGGTTGCGTGGAGTTTATTGTCAATTTTATTTGTGTGTGCACTCTGAGCCCACACTGGTGCCCCATATTCTGCTACACTGTAGCACAGGGCAAGTGCTGCGGTTTTAAGCACTGTTTGTTTTGCTCCCCAGGTGGTTCCAGCTAGTTTTCTGATCAAGCAGTTTCTTTTGTTCAATTTGTGCGCTGTGTTTTCTATATGCTTTTTATATGTTAGAGTCCTGTCTAGGGTTATACCAAGGTACTTGGGGGTTTTGTCGGCTGGGAGGGTTTGGTTGTATATTTTAATATCCAGAGTTTTGTCAGTTTGTTTAATGTTTAGGTGAAACAGTGTTGACACAGTTTTGTATGGGTGCATAGAGGGATTAGGGAGAAATGTCAATGTAATAGTACTGAGAGACCTTAATGCTAGGGTAGGAAATGAACCAATTGATGGAGTGGTTGGGAAATGTGGAGTTCCAGGAAAGAATCGTAATGGAGAGTTGATGGTGGAGATGTGTCTAGAAAGAGAGTTGATGATAATAAATACAGTGTTTCGGAAGAAAGTCAAGCATAAGTACACATGGGAGAGGGTGGTGGAAGGAAGGGTGGTAGATAGAGCGTTGATGGATTATGTAGTGGTAGATAGGAGTATAATAGGAAGAATTAAGGATGAAAGTAATAAAAAGAGGTTTTGGAAAGAAATTAAGAGAGGAAGGGGAGGCGAATCAAGTACAGAAGAAAAGATAAAAGTTGCAGATGGAGAGATGATAATGGAAGAGAAGTCAGTAAGGGGAAGATGGGCAGAATATTTTAGGGAGTTGCTAAATGTGAAGAAGGATAGGGAGGGAAAGATAGCTGCAGTGGGAAATGCCAAGAAAATGACCGTGATGAGTGAGGAAAATGGAGGAGAAATAAGGAAGGATGAAGTGAAGCCAGTTGTTAAGATGATGAAAGCAGGTAAGGCACCTGGTCTGGATGGATGCCATGCAGAATGTCTAAAAGAAGGAGGTACAGTGATGGTGGACTGGCTGGTGAGGTTATTTAATGTTTGCTGGAGAGAGGGTAGAGTGCCAGAGGACTGGAGGAGTGCCTGTATAGTTCCACTTTATAAGGGAAAAGGGGACATGTGTGAGTGTAGTAGTTTCAGAGGGATTAGCTTGTTAAGTATAGTTGGGAAGGCTTATGGGAGGATTTTGATTGAGAGGATTAGGAATTGAATAATTGGGATTTATCTAGCGTCGCAACATCAATGGTCATTGACGCCGTAATATTTATGATTAAGAAAAGGAAGTGGTAAAAAGCTTAAGAAATAAATAAAATAAAAAAAGATTGAAATCTAAAGATCATTGAGAAGATCAATAACACTAAGAAAATCAAAAATAGAATTTATATTGCAGTTACATCCCAGAACATTTCGAAGGGACAGATCTCCTTCATCTCTGTGTTTTGACAAATATCGTTGTGTTTCTTCATCATAACTGGGGCATTCCACCATAATGTGTCTAATGGTCATAGGAACAAGGCAATCATTACAAAATGGAGGAGGACTGCCCTTCATAAGAAAGCCATGGGATAATCTAGAGTGACCAATCCTCAACCGGCAAAGGGTTACTTCCTGTTTTCTGTTCAGCAATGTATAAGACCAAGGATGAATAGTATCAGTAATCTCTCTCATCTTGTTACCAGCCTCAAGATCCCATTGGAACTGCCAAAGAGATGAGATCTCGGCTTTGATTAGAGGGATATAATCTTCATAAGGTATAGGCCGTAAGCGAGGTAAGGGTGAGAGAGCGGCTTCCTTGGCCAATTTATCGGCCTGTTCATTTCCTGGTACTCCGACATGTGCTGGAACCCAGCAGAAGTTTATTTCATTACCTCGACTCTCGATTAAAAAAAGCCATTCTAAGATCTTTAAAACTATTGGGTGCCTTGAGTCGAATTGTTCTAGAGACTGCAAGACACTCTTTGAGTCACTAAAAATTGTAAAACATTTGGCTCTCTTTTTCATGGAGGATATAATCTCCACGGCGGACAGTATTCCCGTCAGTTCGGCAGTGAAATTAGATGCTGTATCAGGCAAGGTGCCCTTACGATTAAAATCATTTGAGAATATTCCAAAACCAATGCCAGCGCTAGTTTTGGAGCCATCAGTAAAAACAAACACAGAGGGTTGGTGACTAAAAGAATGTTCTAAAAAAGCATTGCGTAGTTCATAATCCTTGAAATCACGCTTACAACCGGTAAAATATTTACAGAAAAAACTGTGGGCAGTCTCCATGGGGGAACAACCAAATATTTAAAAGGGAGGATGGGAATCTTGGGAAGATTCATGTCCTCTAAAATCCTTTTCATCCGGTATCCAAAAGGCTTTGGAAGTCTGGGGTGATTGTTGAAACAAGTGCTGTTAAAATCTGCTTGAGCTGTTCTAAAAGCGAGAGAGTTGGTAAGCCTCTGCAATCTATGCCAGTATCTAATAGATGAGGTCTAGCGAAGAAGATCTAACGACATTTCCCCTGCATCAACTAATAAACTTGGTATTGGGGAAGACTTGAAAGCACCTATGGCCAAACGAACTCCACTGTGGTGTATCGTATCTAAACTTTTTAGTCTGGATGGAGTGGTCGATGAGTAAAACTCGCATCCATACGATAGAATGATGTAACCGTAAAATTGTTCTGTGATCAGCGCCCCATGAGGTATGTGCTAAAACTTTTAAAATTTGTTTTGTCTCTAGACATCGTGTCTTCAGGGCTTTCAGGTAGGGTACCCAAGAAAGGTGCTTATCAAAAATAAGTCCTAAAAACCTGGTTTCGTCAACACAAGGAATCTGGTCATCCTTTAACCAGATAGTAGGGTCAGGATGCAGACTTCTTAGTCGGCAGAAATGTACGAAGACAGTTTTGCTGGGTGAAAATTTAAAACCATTATTATCGGCCCATGAAACTATTTTATTGGTGCAGAGTTGTAGTTTTCTTTCAGCTATTGCCATGTTACTAGCTCTAAAAGAAATGGAGAGGTCATCTACAAAAAGGGTGGCAAGTATATCAGGAGGAATCACAGATGTCACCCCATTTATAGCTAAACTAAAGAGAGTGACACTGAGAACACACCCCTGAGGTACACCTTCTTCCTGTTGTCTCATTTCAGATATGATGTTCCCAACTCTTACTCTAAAAACACGATTTGCTAAAAAAAAATTGATGAAAAAGGCCATTTCTCCTCGAATGCCAATAGCATGTACAGCCTTAAGAATACCATGCTTCCATGTGGTATCATATGCTTTCTCTAAGTCAAAGAAAACACTAATATGATGTTGCTTAGAGACAAAGGCTTTACATATCGAAGATTCTAGTCGAAGTAAGGCATCAGCAGTGAAGTGCATGCGACGGAAACCACATTGAATATCAGATATGATGTGGTTTCGTTCAAGATACCAGACTAGTCGTGCATTGACCATTTTTTCTAAAATTTTGCACATGCAGCATGTGAGGGTAATAGGACGGTAATTTGATGGAATTGAGCCATCTTTATTAGGCTTACGAAAAGGTAAAATTATACCCATTTCCCAAATACTGGGAAACGAATGTTCAAACCACATCCTATTAAGAAGTGCAAGAATAAAACCTTTAGTTACTGGAGATATATGTTTCAACATGACATATGTAATGTCGTCAGGACCTGGAGAAGTATCACTGCAGGAGTTCAAAGCTGAATCATATTCCTTTTCAGTGAAAGGGAGGTTATAGGATTCTTCATGAGGGGCAGTGAAGTCAAGATTACGTTGTTGTTCTCTCATTCGGTATTGATATCCAGGAGAGCTGTTGTCTGGTTTAGATATATTAGCAAAATGATTTGCTAAGGCATTACTGACATCTTTAGGATCAAAGACCAAAGAGCCATCTAATTTTAAAACAGGTGGAGGGCTAATGGTGTATTTCCCCGATATTTTTCTCAAGTTTTTCCAAACGATCGATGCCGGTGTTCTATAGTTGAATGATGATACAAATTTAGCCCAAGACTGATGCTTTGCTTCTTTGATGGTACGTCGAAGTAATGCCCTGCTTTTACGATAAGCAACTAAATTCTCATCATTTCTATGGCGATGTAATCTAGTCAGAGCTCTTCGTGTTGCTCTATGTAGATTTCGTATGGTGTCAGACCACCATGGTACAGGGCGTCTCCTAAACTTTCCAGATGACTTTGGGATGGAATTAATACCAGCAGTGTAGAGTGTGTCATTTAAGTACTCCAGTGCAGCTTCTACTGAAGAAAAACTGTCAATACTGTTCTGGACAGTGATCAATTCTTTAAACTTGGTCCAGTCGGCTTTTTCAGTGCACCAGCGAGGAATACCATCTGTAGGAGCACCTTCCTGTGTATACAATACAGTGGGATAGTGATCACTGCTTCGTAAGTCATCAAGGACTTTCCATTCAAAGTCCAAAGCACAATTTGAGCTGCAGATCGATAAATCTATACATGATGTAGAGCCAGTCTGAATGTGATAATGAGTAGGTTCACCAGTATTTAAAACAGTAATGTCCCTCTGCTCCAAAATAGATGAAATTATATTTCCTTTCTGATTTGAGGTAACATCACCCCATAATGGGTGATGAGCATTAAAGTCACCCATAATGACGAATGGCTGAGGTAACTGTTGAATAAGATTCAACAGACTATCTTTGGTTATATTAGTACTTGGTGGTAGATATAGGGAGCAGACTGTATATCTGCGATTCAAGCCGGCTGGTATCGCGACAGCTTGCATTCGAGACTGAAGAGGGATGGGAACATGAGGTATATCTTTACGGATATACAACATGCTTCCCCCATGGATACCAATATCTGGATCATATGTAGTACGGTATGCTTTGAAGTCTTTAGGGCATGGGGTGAATGAGTCTAACATTATTTCTTTTAAGGAAATAATATTAGGTTGCTGGTCATGGATTAGCAGTTTCAATTCCTCATACTTGGCTCTTAGTCCCTGACAATTCCATTGGAGCAGAGTGAATTTATCTATGGTTCAGGGAATGTCGGGTGGTGTTGTTACCCGACTTCTTGGTCTTAGATTGTGGGATTGAATGGACTTCTGCTTTAATTGGAAGTTTTGGTGGTTTAGATGATTGAATTCCAGGTTTAATTTTAGTAGGACCTTCTTTAGGTCTACCAGAGGTGGTAGAACTTCCCTGTGGCCCTACAGGTACAGGGGAGGGACTACTTTCTCTATAGGTACAGAAGAATCTCCTGTTGATCCTTCTAGGTTGAGGGAAAGGTTTCCCACTCCCCTCTCAGGGGTGGGAAGAGGGCCACTATCTGGGCCCTTGGGTGATGGTGTAGGGCCTCCCATGGCCCCAATATGGGAAGAGTTGTTAGATGGCATTTTGGATACAGCTGTTGTAGAATCTCTATTCTGAATTTTGCCACTTGGGCAATCCAAAGAGTCTGAACTCCGTGTTCGTTTATTGCGAGTTAGTTGGTCAACTGATCGGTTGGTTGATTGTTTGCACTTTATCTGGTGTGACTGATCGGTCTCCATTTTATCCGTATTAGGTTGTGTTTTAGTGGTGAGGTGCCCTGTAGGCTGTAATTTGTTGCCAAGGGCTTCTGAGTATGTCTTAGTATTAAGTTTTAATGGATCAATCACTTTTCTTCTTGCTTCAGAGTAGCTAATATGTTCTCTGACCTTTATATTTAGGATTTGTTTTTCTAGTATATATTTTTCACAAGATCTAGAGGAAGTTGGGTGCTCTTCATGACAATTAAAACATTTCGATGTTTTCGTACATTCTCCATGTTCGCTTTCACTGCAATTGACACAAATCGGTGGTGTTCCTGCTAATTTCTTGCGACATGTGGTGAATATATGACCAAACATTTGGCAGTGGTAACATCTTCTTGGTGAAGGTATATATGGTCTAACCTTCAGTTTATACCAAGCAGCAGATATTGATGATGGAAGATTAAGCAGGTCAAATGTTAAGATTATTAGAGGTTGGTCTACAAGAGTGCCATTTTCTTTTCGTTTCATCAGGCGAACACTTGAAACGTGCTGGGATTTCAACTCTGTTAAGAGCTTTTCTTCAGAAAACCTCAGCAGTTCCTTGGAGTAGACAACTCCTCTACACTGGTTGAGTGTCTTGTGGGGGGTACAATCTGCCTCATGCCCAGCAACTTTTCCGATGTTCTGCAATTTTGAGCTCTCTTCTGGAGAGTTAACCTCTATCAGAAGTGATCCACTACTTTGGGGGATGATTTTGGGTTCCCTCCCAATACACTGGATAATTTCTCTATGGACATCAAAAATGTCTAAAGAGTCAATGGGGTCGTCATTGGGTATGGATAAAGTTAAATATTTATTATAATGGGACTCAAAAATCCCAGGCAAAACTTCCAATTGTCCTCGTGGATTAGTTAGAGGGGTGAAAGACTTTTCTTTATTTTTATTTTTCCGCTGTGGTTTAGCGGAATAGGGTTCCAGTGTGATGAAAGACTGTGGACTTTCATCTCTAGAACCAGTAGAGGCCTTGCTCATATCCTTGGTCATGCATAGGTTGTCAGCGTTAGGAGAGTTTTCTCTTAAGGGTTTGTCTTGACCGCAGTGAGGGTGACTTTACTGGGGGCGGTTCCCCAGTCAGGTGGTTATGAGGCAAACTATGTTTGGGGCACCTTTTCTAGCCCCCTCCCCATGTGGGGTGAGCAGAGTGGATCCTGAGTAGGGCTGCTCAGTCATGTGGGTAGCTACCGAATCGTGCTGTTGCCTCGATCCCAATACGAGAGCGATTTATCTTGCCCACACCGCCTATGTGTAGTTCGTGACTAGAGGCTTCCAGAGATCACCTTCTCCTGCCCCCATCGTCACTAGCCATCGCCATAGGGCTTTCTTTTGCCGCTACTGAGAGAGGCGGCTGAAAATTAGGTCGGAGGGAGGGAACAGCAAGCGGAAGAGAAGAGAGGAGTGGAAAAGGGAGTTTAAGAGGAAGCCCTGTGCGGGGAAACAAGAGCCCTGCCCGGGGATCGGCATTAGTCGCCTCTTACGACACGCAGCCGACGTGGCGGGGGCTATATTCTATACTACACCCCCTAGCCCCAGGGGGCGAGAGGATTAGGAGAGGAACAGAGAGAGTAATTGGTGAGGAACAGTGTGGATTTAGGACGGGTAGAGGTTGTGTAGATAAGATTTTTGTGGTAAGACAGATATGTGAGAAAGCTATAGGAAAGGGGAAGAATGTTTTTTGGGCTTTTATGGATCTGGAAAAGGCTTAGGACAGGGTAGACAGGAAGGCACTGTGGGAAGTTTTGCGGATATACGGGATAGGAGGAAAGCTTCTGGGAGCTGTCAAGAGTTTTTATGAGAGTAGTTGAGCATGTGTCAGGATTAGAAATGGAGAGAGTGAGTGGTTCGAGGTAAAGGTGGGACTTCGTCTGGGATACGTTATGTCGCCCTGGCTGTTCAACTTGTACATGGATGGGGTAGTGCGAGAGGTAAATGCAAGGATGGTGGGTCAGGGATTGGAGATGGATAAAGAAAATGGAGAAAAGTGGGAGGTGAGCCAGCTGCTGTTTGCGGACAACACTGCAGTTGTGGCAGGATCGGAGGAGGGATTGAGGAAGTTGGTGGCAGAGTTTGGGAGAGTGTGTGAAAGAAGAAAGTTGAAGATAAATGTGGGTAAAAGTAAGGTGATGAGATGTTCAAGGGTGAAAGTGGCAGTAGACTGGAAGTGAGCATTAAGAGCGACCGGAGGAAGTGGATAGTTTTAGATACTTGGGTGCAAATGTGGCAGGAAAGGGAGGAGTGAAGGTGGAGGTAGAATGTAGATTGAGAGAAGCGAGTAAATGCCTTGGTTGATTAAAAAGTGTAATGAGGAATAGACATTTGGGTACGAATGCTAAGAGGAGACTGTATGAAGGAGTGATTGTGCCAACAGCACTGTATGGGGCAGAAACATGGAACATAACAGAGGAAGAGAGAAGGAGTTTAAATGTGTTTGAGATGAGGTGTCTGAGAAGTATGATGGGGGTTACTAGGCTAGATAGAGTGAGAAATGAGGAGGTGAGGAGGAGAACAGGGGTGGAAAGGGAGTTGGGAGATAGGGTTTATGAAAGAGTACTGGGATTATTTGGATACATGGAAAGAATGAGTGAAGAAAGACTAGTAAAAGAAGTATGGAAGGTAGATGTGGAGGGAGTGAACATGAGGGGACGTCCTAGGATGAGATGGATGGATGGGGTGAAGGGGGCTTTGGGGAAGAGGGGAATGTCTGTTGAGGAAGGACGGAAGAGGACAGAAGACTGGGGTGAATGGAGAATGGTTGTATATGGATGATGCTGTGATGCATGAGGTGGAATGGGCAGGGGGATGGGGGGTGAGGTAGTATGTGTGAGCAAAATTTGACGCAGCCCGAAGGGATTTCTCCCCGTCTTCTCCTTTTATGCATGGGGGGACGGAGTGGGGGTCGCCAATTTAATGAAGCGACCTTGCTGTGGATGCCTTGCGACACTGCCTCAGATCCAGGGCAGTGGACAAGGTGCAGGGATGACCCGTCATCTAGGATGTGCTAAGATAAGAGGGAGGGTGGAGGGGTGTGGAGTGTATTTAGGGATGGAATGGGTGGGAATGATTTTATGCCTTTTTCTTTTTGGCTTCCTCCCTTGTAAGGAGGAAAAAGCCTTGGTATATGTATGTATGTATGTATGTATTATTATTATTATTATTATTATTATTATATATTATTATTATTATCATCATTATCATCATTATTATCATTATTATTATTATTGTTATTATTATTATTATTGTTATTATTATTATTATTATTATTATTATTATTATTATTATTATATATCCGTTGACAGGGATTATGAGAGAAATGTTCCAGGTTTTATGTAACATTTGATCAAGTATAGTATTTTCTCCTGGAGAGGCATCTTCAGAAGATAGGGCTTCTTTTAGTTCTCGTATTAAGAGTTTTGCATTATAAGGTTCTGATTTATTTGGAGCAATGTGAAGTGCTAGTTGGGCTTCTCTATTTTTGTTTTGTTTAGAAGAGTCATTTTTTGAACTGGAAATAGTGGAGAAGTGCCTCCCAAATTCCTCTGCCACTATGCTGTGATCTGTGATAAGACTATCATTGATCTTAAGCTTTATTAGCGGAGAAGGGACATACTTGCCTTTAATTTTCTTATTTCTTCCATACATTTTTGCGAGAATCTTGGAATTTATTCCATTTATTTATTTCACCCCCGCCTCTAACACTTTCAGTTCCCGCGGTCACTCCGTAATTACTACTTTAATTCTGTTTACTGTTCTCTTATATTGTTTTATTTCTTCTTCCACTTACGACTTTCCATCACTTAAGTAAGTATATCTTTCATCATATCTTTCTTTAGTAAGTAATGTTTCTTGTTGGTAGTGAATTAAACTTAATTAAATATTCTTCTTCGTTTCTTCCCGAATAACAATACACTTGGCTTGTCAATTTACACCAAGGGACTCCCGTCTGGAATCCTCAATCCACTCACTAAGTCACTTCTGCACCGACGCCACTACTTTATTCACCCAATGATCTTTACTGTTACAAATAAGTACCTTCCCCAAAGGCGTGACTTTTCTCCCGTATACGAATATTTTTTTCTCCTCCACCCTTCTCCAATCAGAAAGACTGTTACAACGTCTTAAGCAATACTGCTTACACAAGCAATCTCGATATTGAGGCAGGAATGGCTTAGTTTACATATTGTCACATCAGCATTAAAATCTGTTTCCTAGCTGTTGTTTATAGACTTTAGACGGGGAGCGAGATTATTCAACTCCTATTCGACTTGTGTTTTATAAACATCCTACACATAAAAATTAAATTCTCTCCACCTACCCCTCTATCTACCTTACTTGTCTACCTTTATCTACCAGCCTCTTACAGGGCTCAGCAGCTACCATTGGTAGTCCAGACCAACCATTTTCTATTACCCTTTTACAGGGCTTGCTAAAATATATACTTTGAAAATATCATATACATGAAGCTAATTATTTAAAACTATTTTTTGCATAAACAGGCAAAATGGATGGTATCATCAAAACATATGCCACACATAACAAATAAATAAGTAACCCTTCTAAAATTCATAAGTGTCAGTAGCACTTTTAAAAGAAAACAATTCAGGCAGATATATGTTCAACAGTATTAAATGTCAGAAACAACAGACTTAAAGACAAAATAAATTCAGTGTCAAAATAGATTTGCAAACTCACTACTTCCAATAATAAAATAAATGTCTTTCTCCTTCTGAATGTGAGATTTGATTAATAACAGCAACATTAGATTTTAATGGAGAATGTTTTCATCCTATTTTACTTTTTGTCTAGGGCACACACTGCATAAGGATTTTCAATGTTTCGCAAAAGAAAATGGTTCAATACTTATTGGAATTGTCCTTATGTATTGGCAAAGTTCCGAGTCTTCATGAATGGCCAAGGCTCCATGTCTTCATGTCTGACCAAAGCTCCAGGTAGTACCTTCATTTGACAACAAGGTTCCTGTAGTTCAGGTCTCCCATCACAATCAAGCACCATACATTTCAACAATATGATTACTATCTGTAAAATTGATCAAGATTAATATTCAATTCCCATGTGATATTATCAATATATTCCCTATACTCTCCCGGATTGAGTGTTTCTTTAAAACTAATACACTGAGTGTCACATGTACCCTATCCTTCTTTATATCATCTGAGTAATCAATTAATTAATACTTCCCTACTTTCTAAGTGTAAGATCTTGTATTTATTTCCACTTGCAAAATCAATTACCCTATATGGACCTAAGTACCTCGGTGAAAGTTTGTTATAGGGTGAATGTAGTTTGACCATGACTAAATCTCCTAGTTTTATTTTTATTTTATGTGCTATTTTGTGTTGTTTTTCATCTCTTGTGTATACTCCTGCATATGTGCCCTCACTCTTTGGTGTATAGCTTGAAATGTATGTATCCTATTTGAGATGTAATCATCTATATTATACACAGGTTTCTGCTCTGCAATCAAGATTTCATATGGAAGAATTTTGTCCTCCCCAAAAATAATAAAATGGGGTGTTTCACCTGTTGCTATGTTAATTTGGTTATTCAGAGTACTTTTAACAGAAGGATTCCAACAAGTAAGTTTATATGAAGTGCAGGTAATGAAAATAACACATAGTTCGAAATAACAATTACAATTGCCGAAGATAACAAAAAAAAGTATGTAAGCTTATTTCCATTGTGGTCCTCATTAGACTGATTTTCTACGCTAAGTTACACAAACAATATACGCAGGGGTTAAGGGGACCAAATACAGCCATGCAGGGCCTCCAAGAAAAATCTTTTTAGGCGGAATAAAAACCCATTTGGGGCCCCTAAGACTTGCAAAATTATTTTGAAAAAAAAAAAAAAAAATCAGGCTAATTAATGAGCATCAAACTTCAACAAGAAGTGCTCATTTACTGATAATATGAAACATTATGTTAAAACATACCGGTATTCAAGTAATGTGACAATATTACCATTTTAATATTGTTAATAATGTTCATAGTAAAATGTTATTAAGGGAGAAATTAGAAAAAAAAAACTATTATATAAGCGCTGTTCTGGGTTACTTATTTGCAAATTTCTAATAACACTATCAAAATCAACTTGCCTGGCAGTGCAGACTCAATGTTCTTGCTAGGTCAACAAGTCGAGTTTGTGACATAGTAGACCGCAAATAATTTTTTTTTACAAGTTTAAGCTTGCTGAAAGATCTTTCAGCAGATGCGACTGTAGCTGGAATTGTCTAGAATATTCTCAAGCTAATACAAACATTTGGAAATAATTCACACAATTTCTGTTTTGTTACCAAATTTAGCAATGGGAGTAAGCACGCATTACCTCACCAGATGGCAGCACTGTGTGAGGAGTCGTGAAGCTCATTTCCTGCTTAACAGTCTTGTTTCCAAACGTGATAAAACTAACTTTAAAATGCCGCATCATTGCTCTGTTCCACTGTGTTCAGCACATAAGGGTGGACACAAGTTTCCGTCAGATGAGATGAATATGAAGTGGAGAATAGCGATAAAACGCCTTGAACCAGGTACAAATAAGCCATGGATTCCAAGGAAATAGTGTTGTCTGTGAAAAACATTTTGCAGCAGATAACTACATGCCTGCTGGTCTTTTAGGTAAGTGATATTCAACTTTGTTGTCATTTATATATAACGAAAAATAACAGGCACTATTCTTTTTTAACAATTCAGCAAGATAACCCGTTCCCCATGCTGTGTCATCATGTCACGTGTGTGTAGTAGTAAGAATTTTGTTATGGGGAGCAGCCATTATTTTTTTAACCCATGTACCTGTCATTGTATATATTCTCAGGAAGGTAATTATGATCTTAAAGGTTTACTATTTAAATTAGGATATGTCTACAGTTACGTAGGTTTTTTAACACACTTTCATTGTGATGTCACTTACGTAAAAAATTAATAGAGCTACGTTTTTTTTTTCAAGGTTCTTTTGTGACTCCCAAACTCAAACCCTGACTTTACCACTTACCCTAACCTTACTCTATTGCTTCCTAAGATAAGCAAAGAACTAAAATTTTCTTTGCTTTAATTTCAGGTTCTCGTAAGAGGCTGAAACTGGTGCGGTTCCATCTATTTTTTATTTTAAGACAACACCATCCACGTTCACCTCAACACTAAATGCAGAAAGAGCAGAAAGGGTAGCTGAGAGGAGACGTTTATTTCAAAATGAACCAGATATTCAAGATGTTGGCAACGAAAGGGAAAATGAGATTCTACAAAGTGACGCTGACGGAGAGAAATCGGTCCAGGACCACGGTATCCAGTGTGAGATACTAAATTCTATAAATGCTAGATTCTCTACCTTCCGGTTTAAAAATGACAATAAGGCCATTCAGTATTATACAGGATTTAATGACTTTGCACATTTTTCCTTAATATTCTCTGTGCTTGGTCCAGCTGTCAATAATCTTGATGGAATGGACTATGATTTATTATTAGCGGAAGATCAGTTGTTTTAAACTATAATCAAGTTGAGATAGGCCAAAGATGATATTAAATTATCTAGTTTGTTCAGCATCAGTCAAACTTATGCGTCAAAAGTTGTGAATATATGGATTGATTTTATGTTCTTCCAACTCCAAGAAATCAATTTTTGGCCAGAAAGAAACAGTGCAGGACTTAATGCCAGTGAACTTCAAAAAACAATTTCCATCAACAAGAGTAATTTTGGATGCAACAGAGGTGCCGATTAAAAAACCCAGTAATGTTAATTCACAAAGTGCAACTTTTTCGACTTATAAAAATCGCAACACATTGAAGACAATGATCGGCTGCACTCCAGGTGGACTAATTTCTTATGTGAGTGATAGTGTAGTGACGCAGCCACAGGCGGTCACACACTTCCCATAGTTGGCAAGAGGTGAATATGAGCTAGCCAATCAGGAGCCAGCAAATGGTTCTCGAGCGGCTAGCGACCTCTCTTGCCAACTACGCTGAGCCGCGAGCGACCCTTAAATAGGGCAGCGGCGGCCAGTCAGGGCAGAAAAAAAAAAGTATATATATATATATAATTCAAATGAGAGCAGGTATGACATAACTTGTTATTAATTATAACTTAAATGGAATTGAAACCCAAACAATACTTAAATAACTTTCACGGCACAAAGCCCGCACAGAGTCACACCTGCTCCCAATTCTTGTAAAATTTTAAACATGTATTATCATATGCACAATGAAGGAAGGACTTATACTAAAACATAAAAGTAACATCAGAATAATACCTTGATATTCAACTTTAAGTCAATATAAAATGAATAACAAGAAATAAGTCCTTCCTTCACATCACAAAAATGTTTAGCTAGATAGGGAAACTTTTGTTTAGAGCATAGATAGGATGACCGCACATATTATTAATACACCATGCAAGTGGGTCCGCCCCACACTTTCACACTTACACTTCTTTCACTTTATAATCTTTACCTTCACCTCTCACCCCCTTGCTCCCACTCTTCTTACTTACCTATCTTAAATTATTATTATTATTATCAGGGCAGAATAGTAATAGCCACGGCAGCAGCAACAACATCTCGTCCAGTCTTGTAGCAGTCCCATCGAGCCTCGCCGTCATCAGCCGCCACCGCCTCTGACGTTAGGCTCACCGTCCAGCTACGACTGATCAGATCCACTAACCAGTGGCTATTACTTGTGGTTTTACCAAAGAGATTAGAATAAGAGACCAAAGTGAATTTCATTTTCCCTGGCTTGTTCGAACCAAACCACTACAAATTGGTGACCCCGGAGTGACTGTGGTCATGGAAGGAGGAGAAGACGTCCTTACGGTGACAGGCGGGGATGTACGGACGGGGTTTGCCTGTGGAGATGTCACACCACAATGGTACGGGGTTGTTGGGAAGTTGTCTTAGCTGTAGGGATGAGGTGTCGTGCATACGTAGGAGGCGGAGTTCACCGTCGTTGTTCTGAGATGCGGCGATGCGTGCGTAGTCTATGTTGTGGTTAGGGAGGATGCTGGAGGTGATTCTAGACAAGGCGTCGGCTACCTGGTTATCCAGCAGAGCGAACTCGGCGACACCACCCCCTCACAGCTATACACCCGTATGTGTAGTGACGCAGCCACAGGCGGTCACACACTTCCCATAGTTGGCAAGAGGTGAATATGAGCTAGCCAATCAGGAGCCAGCAAATGGTTCTCGAGCGGCTAGCGACCTCTCTTGCCAACTACGCTGAGCCGCGATCGACCCTTAAATAGGGCAGCGGCGGCCAGTCAGGGCAGGAAAAACGAGACTCGAGCTGCAGACACCGACGAGGAAGGACGTCCTTACGATTGCTCCGTGAACTGCCAATTGAAGATTGCTTACCTAAACCGTTACCCGAGCCAAGACAATTTCTTCGTTGTCTCTCGCTCTGACGGTATATGCCCTAATAACCCCCCTTTCGACTGAGCATAGCCCTTGGTGGTCTTTAAAACTTGCTCAGTCGACTGGTGGGGAGGGGAAACCCCTCCCTGTCTCCCGCACCTAGCGGAACAGGCATAGGTCGAGACCCGGCGATCGAGCCTCCACTGACGTTGCCAATAGACACCCGGGCGCCAGCTGACGCGGCGCTTTCCCCTAACTTCCGTTAAGCCACGTAATCACGCGAGCACAGACCGTACCCCTGAGACCCCCCCCTCCCCCTCCAACACAATTCCCTTAACTTTTCTTTCTTTTTCTTACACAACCATAACACACACACACAAACTAACACACGCATATTCTTAAAACGCCCTAGCGCCTCGGCGCTATGGGACGTATAAATATTCGAGAGAGCCGGCCTACGGCTGGACAATCAAAGCGAAACACCATCTGGAAGCTCTTGTCCAAACTAGAAATTGCCATCCATAAACTATTCACCAACGGAAACCAACATACGGCAATAGCAGAAGACAGAACCATCGAAGAGCTTACAAAAAAGAACAACAAGAATGAATTTAGTAAGGAAGGAGTCGAGATCATTGACCCCCCCTGAATTAAACGCAAAGAGAACCCTCGTGATCAAACAAGTTGACGACCATATCCACAATGAAGAACCGGACTCGATTAAGGAAGAAATGGAACGACTTAACCCATACCTCAAAGTAACGAACATCGTCAAGATCCCCAACACCCGAACAATCATCAAGGCTAAACTTGAAAATACCACAATGGTAAAGAAATGCCTAGAAAAAGGACTACTAATGTTCAGCCAGTCATTCCCCCCATACACACTAAGCCAGGAAACATACATACACCTCCCACAATGTACACGCTGCTACGCTTATGACCATACACTTAAACACTGTCCACAACCAACTACATACACCATCTGCTCCTTCTGCTGCTCTACCGAACACAGGATCAGGAACTGCCACAACGCTATCAAGAAGTGTATCGCCTGTGGCCTCAACCACCCTACATACGCAGCTAGATGCCAGGTACGAAAAGACCTAATTAAGAAGAAGATCCAAGAAAACAAAGAGCAAAACACACGCACACACTCAAACACTACATATGCCAACATAACAAGCATCCCTACACAACCTTCACCAGCACCCACACCCAACCCCATAAACCTCAAACACCTAACAGTAATCAACACCGCCATTATCCACGCTAACATAACAGAAGCAGCAACACCAGGCACTTACCAGCACACAATAGATGAAATATACAAGGCTAACGGACTTCCAACAGTGATCATTCCACCATCAGTTATCAACCCCACAGCAACTCTCAACATGATAAACAACACCAAACACTCCCACACAGTACAAGAAGACATGGAAACAGAAGAATATCGCAACAAAAGACCACACACCACAGAACACACAACAGAGACAGAACAACCACACAAAGCCAAGAAAACAGAACAAGAAAACGTACCCATACAGATAATAACACTAGACTCCAATGACATGACAGACGAGACAATACACAAGAACACACACACACTCCTACAATCAGGGAAAATCAAATACATATACACAAAAAACATACCAGAGGAAACAGTAGAATCACTGATAGAACAAAGACTGATAGACCTGACGAAAGTACCCATTCAAAGACTACCTGAAGCACGATACAAGAAAACAAAACAAGGATATTACGAAACACGCAAACACAAACCTACAGACACACCACACTGGACTGCCAACTGCCAATAAACACGCGCACATGAACACTATACACATAATGCAACATAACGTAAAATCCTGGACCATACACAGACAACACGAACTATCCAACTACTACCAAACACAATCACCTGACATTTTACTACTCAATTCCACAGGTAGACACACAGTCAAATTACTCAATTACAACACATACACAAAAAACACATACAACGAAGACAATGCAGGCATAGCACTTTCCATTAAAAAGAACATAAAACACAAACTCATAGACGACTTTGAAGAAGACACATTAGCAATAGAAATAGACACAAACAGAGGACCCATTATCATAGCCACACTATACATCCCACCACGCAGACCTTACATACCAAAACAAGACATACTAAAAATTACACAAAAACCACTACCAACATATATAATAGGAGACTTCAACGCTAAACACCAAACACTTAACCACACATACAACAATCAAATAGGAAGAAATATCCATCCCCTAATAACACATAACCACCTCACCTTCCTCGGACCAGATTTCCCCACAACCATAACACCCTTTGGCTCAAGCAACCCGGACATGATTTTCACCAACAGACACCACCACCTTACATACAGAATACACCCCGGAGACATAACATCATCAGACCACATACCTCTCAACCTCACACTTTCCACTACGGCCATCACTATCCCCACACAACCCAAACTAGCATACAAACTAGCAGACTGGAAAAAGTTCAAAACAATACTAGAAACAACAACAAATGAATACATAACCACAGAAAAACAAAACACAAACAACCAAACAAAAAACACAGATTACATAGACAACAAACTAAACATATGGTACAAACTCATAAACAACGCAATTACACAAAGCATACCAACGACACAACATAAACAAGTCCCCACACCCAAAACATCAAAAAAACTGAAACAACTAATATGGCAGGCAAATTACATAAAAAACAAAGCCACACTCGAAAACAACTGGACACCACACACAATAAGAACAATCAGACAAATACAAACATTAATACTTGAAGAAAGCAAACAAAGTTACGAAGACACATGGAACAACATTATATCAAATATCAAATTTAATCCCCAAAAACCACAAGAATTCTGGAACAAAATAAAACAACTCTTAGGATCAAATACCCCAAACACACCATACATAATACACAGTAACGAAAAAATACACGACGACAAAAACAATGAAACAGCATTCAGACAGGTATGGCAAAACATATTCCAAATCACACCAGAAGAAAAGACGCACTTTGACACGAATCACGAAACAAACATACTCACCCACTTAACACAACACCTCCATCAAACACAACCATACACAAACATAGACCTAAACAGACTAAACACAGACAACTACATTACCCAACCCATACAACTCGAAGACGTCACAAACATAATAAAACACACAAAAAACAAAACACCCGGAGAATCTGGAATCACTAAACAAATACTCTCACACACACCAAAAATAACTAAACAATTGCTCACAGACATATTCAACGAAACACTGAGCCTAGGATACTTTCCCCAAAAATTCAAAAGCTCAATAGTCACCTTCATACCAAAACCAAACAAAAACATAACACAAATACAAAACTACAGACCCATTTCACTACTCGAGACACCAGGAAAAATATTCGAAAGAATCATCACAAACAGACTAATGGCACACCTACACGAACACGACCTGTTAAACCCACACCAACACGGCTTCACTCCTGGCAAGGGAACACACACCGCACTCGCCACCCTATATGAAACAATTGCAGACACACAAAGACACAAAGTCTGGCACGAAGGCCTTAAACACAAAATACTACAAACACAACTCCCTGACACTATCACGAAAACACTGTGTAGCTTCCTCGACAACAGAACAGCCAAAATAAAAATAAACCAACACATAGGACCAGCCTTCCCACTCCACAGTGGAGTCCCACAAGGAAGCGTCATATCCCCAACACTCTTCAACCTATACACAGCAGACACCCCTCCACCATCACACGGAAGCTACACCATACAATACGCAGACGACATAACACAAATCATCACATACCCCAACACCACAGGAAAACAAATGCTTGCCAGGAAAACACAACACGAGATCCACAAAATTAACACATACGAGAAACAATGGAAAATTTCAACAAACACAAACAAATTTCAACTCCTAGCCATTTCATCACGACAACCACCACCAATCAAGATTAACAACACCATAATACCATACAACAAACAAGCACACATCCTAGGCCTCACCATAACAACACAAGGAATACAAACACACATCAAAAACAGAATAAGAACAACACAAACCACACTAAACAAACTAAGACGTTTCCGAGGACTCAAGACAAAAACACAAATACAACTATACAAGACACTAGCACGACCACAACTAGAATACCCACCCATAATCACAGTCACAAGTACACCTACAAACATAAAAAAATGCAAAAATTACAGAACAAAACAATACGTAGTATACTAAAACACAAACCCCCCTACTTAGAAACAACACAACAACTTCACGAAACAACTAAATTAGAAACTATACATGCACAATTGATAAGACTGAGCAGTAAAGCCTGGAACACCACATTAGACATCAACACTCTACCACAGCCCCCACCAAGCAATAAACATAGACATGACCATAAAAACTGGCCTAGACTCAAAACTATTCTTGGTTGAGCCCCTGGACTTTCCCCTAGCCAAATAAGAAGAAAAAAAAAAAAAAAAAAAAAAAAAATAATAATAATAAAAAAAAAGAAAAAAAAAAAAGGGTAGGAATACGTACGTAAGTAGTAAGATTAACTGTAATATCTGGCACAATAGCCACCCATAAACACACGTATCCACAAAGATACGTGTGTAATAATTATATATACTAGCAGTCACATGGCACATAAGCCATTTCTAAACGTACGTATCCCTCCCCCCCCAAAAAAAAAAAAAATAATAAATAAAATAAAATAAAGAAAATAAAAATAAAATAAAATAAAATAAAATAAAAATAAAAGGAAGATTACGCATGTTAGAACTAACATATAATTAACATAAGAACTCTCAAGGCACTTGCCACATCCAAACACACATATCCACACGATATGTGTGTATAATTAACTTACAATACTTGATAATAAACCTCATATGGCACATTAGCCAATAAAAACAACCGTAACCTTAAAAAAAAAGAAAAAAAAACCATATATATATATATATATATATATATATATATATATATATATATATATATATATATATATATATATATATATGAGAGAGAATGTGGGTGGGGAAGCCCACACGAAGATGTGTTGGGAATCGAGTTTATTATCCTAACGTTGCGCCCAACTTGGTATTCTTCATAAACTAAGTTGGTCGCAATGTTTGGTCAATAAACTCTATTACATCTTCGTTTGCCCTTCCCCACCCACATTCTCTCTCATTTGTCTGAAATAATCTTGAATATATATATATATATATGTATATATATATATATATATATATATATATATATATATATATATATATATAAATTTATTTGAGAGCAAGTATGACACAACCTAACGAAATAATAACATTAACTAATATTAAAAAACTTTACATTAAATAACAAATCTTGTATCAATTCACGGCCTATTGCCTATACTAAGTCACACCTGCTCCCAACCTATGAAAATATATAACCTTTTATAAAATATGCAATGTAGGAAGCACTCATGAAATTTATTTGTATTCAACAAAACACTATTTACACTAAAGTCAACATCATCACACCAAAAGGTATACCACCAAATGAGTGCTTCCTACATACCTATTAATATTTATTACATGTAATTATTATCATATGTTTAGCTAGTTAGGGAACCAATTTTAGTGAGCTAGGATGACCTCTTAAAAACACAAACTACAATGCAAGTGGGTCCGCCCCACACTATCTCTCTCACACTTCCTTCACTTTCTAAACTTTACCTTCACCTATCACCCCCCCCCTCTTGCCCCCACACCTTCTCACTTCACTGTCGCCTATTATTATTATTATTCAGGGCAGAGACTTGTTGCCCAACCACCGAAGTGTATAGATCATCGCTGCGGAAAGTTTACTGTATACGAAGCAATTCCTAGTACCCGAGATAATTCTCAATTCTCGAGAACTCGCTCTGCTAGATGTCATGTCCCCTTAACTCTGCTGCAGACAGCCATTGCCCTTGAGGTCTTTAAAACTTGGTCTGTTCTGCAGTAGAGGGGGAAATCCTTCCCGGTCTCGTGTCTCTTCGACACACCCGGCATAGACGCGTGCGTGCTTGGCCAGAGCTCACCAAGGATAGTAGCCGTCCCCCACGACTCCCGCGCCGAACCACTCTCCCATATACCCGTTCGCGGCAAATTCAGTGTAGTCGCCGATACTTCCATTGACTAACAACAACTAACGTTTCCTGCCCCTCGCCCCCGCCTACAATAATCGCCCCACAATCACCACCCCCTTACACGACACGGATCACACAAACAAAACACACAAGAACACGAGCACACTCTAACCCATTGCGCTTAGCGCAATGGGTAGAATCAGGATACGGGACTTACGTCCCACAGGCAAACAACGAACATCAGAACTATGGAACACTCTAGGCCAAAATAACATTTACATTCAAAAACTCATTACACTACACACAGCATTCATACTGATTACTGATGACACGACCACAGAAACACTTTGCAAAAAAAACAACACAAAAACAACCTTCAACAACAACGGCTTCGAAATCTTAGACCCACCTGAACTCAACGCAAACAGAACACTAGTTATTACACAAGTAGACCCCTTCGTCACAGAACACACACAAGAAGAAATTAAAACAGAAATCGAAAGACTGAACACCAACACACACGTCACAGAAGTCATCAAACTACCACGCACTAAGACAGTCCTCAAGATCAAATTCGAATCCACACAAATGGTGAAAGAATGCCTCCTGAAGGGACTTAAAATTTTCTCTCAATCATTCCCCACACACGCACTCAGACAGGAAACATACACATACATCCCCCAATGCACTAATTGCTACTCACTTGAACACACACGCAAACAATGCCCACACCCATCCACATACACAATTTGCTCCAACTGCGCATCTACACAACATAGACAAAACCAATGCACCTGTGCCATAACCAAGTGCCTCCTTTGCGAAGGTGACCACCCAGCTGTGGCAATGCGGTGCCCCAAGAAAAAAGAGAAAGGTAAACAAATCAACAGTCAAACAAACCAACAACCACACACCAACACACAAACCTACGCCACAGCCACACAACAAAAAACCGCCCTCCTCCCTACACCAACAACTACAAACACATCACTTCACCACATGACAACAATTAACACAGCCATCACACTAGCTACACTCATGGACACACAAGAACCAGGTACATTTCAAACCACACTGGACGCAATATACAAAGCCAACGGACTCCCAACAGTCATAATCCCCACACAAGCCATCAACACTACACAACTAGCAAAAGCACTCAGTAACCACTCAAAAACTATCACAACACCAGTCATAACACCCACCAACACACAGACCACAGAACCCATGGAAACAACAGAACAGACACTAAAAAGACCCGCATCAAACACTGAAAACACTAACCCCCCACAGAAACGAACACCAAATCAAAGAAACAGCCTGGGACTTCAACTCGTCACATCAGAAACAGAACAGATACCAACAGAACCCACACACGACACCTTAAAGACACTCATCACCAAACAAAAAATCAAAATAATATACACAGCACCACACAAAGAAAAAGACATCATTGCACAAATAGCCACAGACCAAATAAACCTAACACATTACAACATAGTAAGACTAAACCAAGCCAAATTTAACAAACTCAAACAAGGACACTTTGACCTCCACGACAAGAACACAGAGCACGAACACCACTGGACACACAACGCCGAATAAACAACCACAACAACACACTTCTACCCAACACCATGGAACAAATACACATCATCCAACACAACATAATACAGTGGACATTCAACAGAAGAAACGAACTCTGTAACATATACAACATAACAACACCAGACATCATACTATTAAACTCGATAGACACACCAGACAGACTAAAAATACACAACTACACAGTACACCGACGAAACGACTACAATCAAACACATGCAGGTATAGCAGTAGCAATTAAACACAACATTAAGCACAAAATACTAGACAACTTCCAAGACGAAATACTAGCGCTTCAAATTGACACAAACCAAGGACCAATAATAATAGCAACGTTATACTTACCCCCCAGACGCCCCCTCTTCCCTATAAACGACATACTAAGACTAACCAGAAAAAGACTACCAGTATACATAATAGGAGACATGAACGCTAAACACCCCACACTAGGACACAGCAACGCAAACATCACAGGAACACAAATAGCACAACTAATACAAAGAAGACACATAACACACTTAGGACCAGACTTCCCCACCTACATTACACAAAACGGACAAGGAACACCAGACATAATACTAACAAACAGACACCATCATCTAAACTACAGAATCACACCAGGACACCTAACTACATCAGACCACATCCCAATACACTTAACACTAGCAACAAAACCTATAATAATACCCACACCAGAAAGATATATATTCCACAAAGCAGACTGGACAGGATTCAAGAATACACTAAACACAGAGAGGACAAAATACGACAAACAAAGACAGAGAACAACACGCAACAAACAATACATCGACGACAAACTTAACATATGGTACACCATGATAAAACAAGCCATGGACAAACACATCCCCAAAACAACGCAAAAAACTCTACCACACCCAAGACGATCAGATACACTAAAACTACTACAATGGCAATACCAACAACTACAAACACAAGCACACAATACCGGAATATGGACACCACAAGCAAAACAAGCACTACACGACATTAGAAACCAATTACTAGAAGAAAACGAACAACTATACAACGAACATTGGAACAACGAAATACGAAAAATAAACCTACAATACAATAACAACCAATACTTCTGGACACAAATCAAAAGACTAACAGGAACACCTACTAACACCACCCCTTACATTATACACAACAACCAAAAAATATACAAAGACAAACACAAAGAACACATATTCAGACAACACTGGAAAAACATATTCAGAATCACACCAGCAGAAAACGCAACATTTGACATGGAACACGAAAGAACAATAACAACACGAATCCAAGAAATACAAGACGACATTACACCTATCAACTTAGCTGACATGAGACGACTCGACCCAGACAATACACTCACAAAACCCTTTACACTAGATAACATCAAACACATCATAAAAAACTTCAAAAACAAGGCACCTGGACAATCACAAATAAACAAAATAACATTAACTAACATTCCAGACTCAACACTACAACTACTCACAGAAACATTCAATGAAACATTCAGCATGGGATACTTCCCCGACACCTTCAAAACAGCCACACTAACATTCATACCCAAACACGGAAAAAACCCAACAGACATAAACAACTACAGACCAATATCACTACTCGAAGTCCCAGGAAAAATACTAGAAAAACTCTTACAACGAAGACTACTCAAACACTTATACAACAACAATCTCATAAACGAAAACCAACATGGATTTACAAGAAGACGAGGAACACACACAGCCATAGCCACAATATACGAAACAATTGCCATAAGCCAAAGACACAAACACGGATATAACATAGTATCACGAGACATTACAAAAGCATTTGACAAAATATGGCACACAGGACTCAAACACAAAATACACCAAACACCCCCCCCAGACATACTAACAAGAATACTTTGTAATTACCTAGATAACAGACACGCACAAATACGAATACACCATTATACAGGAAGACCCTTTAACATACACAGTGGAGTCCCCCAAGGAAGCATTCTTTCACCAACACTATTTAACCTCTACACACACGACACCCCCAAACCAACACACGGAATCACACACATACAATTTGCAGACGACCTAACACAAATCATAACATACCCAAGTAAAAAAGGAAAAAAACATGTTAGCACTCAAAACAAGCAGAACAATAGAAACAATAAACACATACGAACAAAAATGGAAAATACAGACAAACACAACAAAATTTCAACTACTCAACATATCAACACAGAAACCAGCAGAAATATGGATAGGAGACACGCATATACACAAACAAAGAAACATAAAGATACTAGGATTAACACTTGGAAACAGAGGCCTACAAACACACACGAACAACAGAAAACTACAAGCTGAAAAAACATTACACACAATAAAACGATTCAGAAACCTAGACACCAAACTACTATTAAGATTATACAAAGTACTCATAAGACCACAACTTGAATATATACCAATCACAACAATCACATTAAAACCAAGTCAACTCCAAAAACTACAAGCAGTACAAAACAAAACACTACGATTCGCCACACACTCCATACCCCCATACCTTAACACAATAGAAGAACTACACATACAACACAAACTCGAACCACTTAACACAAGACTCTACAGACTAGCTTACAGAACATGGAACAAACTCACAATCACAAACCCAGACTTAGTACAAACCAGCGAAAACATAGACACAGAACACGGACACGATCACAATTGGTGGCCTAGAGTGTCTCCCATCATAAACAGCCCCCCCCCCGAACCAAAATACATAATGCAAACATAACAAACACACATAAAATACATATCACCCTTTATCGGCTGAAAGAAACCTGCACAGCGAAGCGAAGCTATAGCGATAATCCCATACCACACTCCTGGTCATATGGCCATTTCCCGAAGGTTGAGTGTGGTTTGAATTTTCCGCCAAAATCATCGGAAATTAAAAATTCCCGGCTCTGTGCAGGCATGCGCATTGTCGACCCCACCTCCCCCTCCCTATCCCCTCCCTTCTTACCCGGCTAGCTCGAGCCGGGCGTCGCGTCACTTAGATCGCGGAAACGGGACGGAGTGGTTAACTCGCTGCCCACATGGGAGCAGGCGGTCCCGTTTCCTGCTGGTTAATCGTCTGTTAGTTTTATCGCTTTCCGCTTGGCTGCTGGTTTGTCCCATTCTTCGACTTTGATTTTATACGAGCACAATCCGTTCCCGTCTTCGAGCCGTCCCTGGTAAACAACCCGGGTCCTCTCGGAGGACAGGGGACGTGTCTTATGGTACGGAGTGTGGCGCCCCCCAGGGTCATCAGGCCTCTCGGCAGCCCCATACCTCTGACCATCATCGGTCCTCTATTGCCTCACGGTTTGTATCAGGCCCTAGGCGTAGACTTTGACCATATACGATCGCAATCCGTCCCCGTCTTCAGGCCGTCCGTGGTAAGAACCCGGGCCTCTCGGAAGACAGGGGGACGTGTCTTATGGTACGGAGTGTGGCGCCCCCCAGGGTCATCAGGCCTCTCGGCAGCGCCATACCTCCGACCATCATCGGTCCTCTATTGCCTCACGGTTTGTTTCAGGCCCTAGGCGTAGACTTTGACCATATACGATCGCAATACGTCCGTCTCCAGGCCGTCCGTGGTAAGAACCCGGGCCTCTTTGAAGACAGGGGGACGTGTCTTATGGTACGGAGTGTGGCGCCCCCCAGGGTCATCGGGCCTCTCGGCAGCGCCATACCTCCGACCATCATCGGTCCTCTATTGCCTCACGGGTTGCATCAGGCCCTAGGCGTAGACTTTGACCATATACGATCGCAATACGTCCCCGTCTCCAGGCCGTCCGTGGTAAGAACCCGGGCCTCTTTGAAGACAGGGGGACGTGTCTTATGGTACGGAGTGTGGCGCCCCCCAGGGTCATCGGGCCTCTCGGCAGCGCCATACCTCCGACCATCATCGGTCCTCTATTGCCTCACGGTTTGTATCAGGCCCTAGGCGTAGACTTTGACCATATACGACCATATACGACCAGGCCGTCCGTGGTAAGAACCCGGGGCCTCTTTGAAGACAGGGGGACGTGTCTTATGGTACGGAGTGTGGCGCCCCCCAGGGTCATCAGGCCTCTCGGCAGCCCCAAACCTCCGGTCATCAATGGTCCTCTAACAGCCTCATAGCTTGCTTCGTCAGGCCCTAGGCGTAGACTTTGACCTTATACGATCGTAATCCGTTCCCCATACGTCTTCGGGTCGTCCGCGGTAAGAACCCGGGCCTCTCGGAAGACAGGGGGACGTGTCCTATGGTACGGAGGGGGTGCCCCCGAGGGTCATCAGGCCTCTCGGCAGCCCCATACATCCGACCAATAATGGTCCTCTAACGCCTTAATGGCTCCCTTTGTGAGGCCCTAGGCGTAGACTTTGACCTTTTCCACTCGTAATCCGTTCCCCATACGTCTTCGAGTCGTCCGTGGTAAGAATCCGGGCCTCTCGGAGGACAAGGGGACGTGTCCTATGATACGGAGGGTGACGCCCCGAGGGTCATCAGGCCTCGGCGGCCCCATACCTTCGACCAATAATGGTCCTTTAACGCCTTATAACTTTCTTTGTCAGGCCCTAGGCGTAGACTTTGACCTTTTCCACTCGTACTCCGTTCCCCATACGTCCTCAAGTCGTCCGTGGTAAGAACCCGGGCCTCTTGGAGGACAAGGGGACGTGTCTTATGATACGGAGGGTGGCTCCCCGAGGATCATCAGGCCTCGGCAGCCCCATACCTCCGAGCTTCAATGGTCTTCTAACGCCTCACGGCACCACCCTCCTTCCAGGTTTCTTATTAAAAAAAAAAAAAAAAAAAAAAAAAAAATCACCACCCAGCCCTTCTCATGAGCCACAGCCAGCCTCTTATCAACTTCACTTGGCTTGAGTTTAAAGATGACTTACCTGATGTTCCACCCCCAAGTAAAACACAAAAGAACTTTAGACTTAGGGAGTCTAGTGTTAGTTAAAATGAGTTTAAATTAGTTCAAAGAAACTACAATCATTTAGTGTAATGAGAAGGGGAAAATCAGTTTTAAATAGTACAGTTTAAGTTGGCGCAAAGTGCTAGGTATTACATAAATAAAATACCTTGACCTTGGAAAAAAAAAAAAAAAACGCAGGTCGAAATGGACATGACTTCTCTTATTCAACTTAAGCTAATATATAGTCATGATGGTCAAGAATTTTACCATGTTGAAATTAATTTCAACGCTCACTGTAACTCAGATCGAAATGACCATGACTTTTCCTATTCAACTTAAGCTAATCTACAGTCATGATGGTCGAGAATTTTACCATGTTAAAATTAATTTCGACGCGCACTGTGACTCAGGTCGAAATGGACATGACTTTTCCTATTCAACTTAAGCTAATCTATAGTCATGATGGTCAAGAACTTTACCATGTTAAAATTAATTTCAACGCTCACTGTGACTCAGGTCGAAATGACCATGACTTTTCCTATTCAACTTGAGCTAATCTACAGTCATGATGGTCGAGAATTTTACCATGTTAAAATTGATTTCGACGCTCACTGTGACTTAGGTCGAAATGACCATGACTTTTCCTATTCAACTTAAGCTAATCTGTAGTCATGATGGTCAAGAATTTTACCATGTTAAATTAATTCAACGCCCACTGTGACTCAGGTCGACATGAACATGACTTTTCCTATTCAACTTAATTTAATCTACAGTCATGATGGTCGAGAATTTTACCATGTTAAAATTAATTTTGACGCTCACTGTGACTTAGGTCGAAATGAACATGACTTTTCGTATTCAACTTAAGCTAATCTGTAGTCATGATGGTCAAGAATTTTACCATGTTAAGCTAATTCAACGCCCACTGTGACTCAGGTCAACATGAACATGACTTTTCCTATTCAACTTAATTTAATCTACAGTCATGATGGTCGAGAATTTTACCATGTTAAAATTAATTTCGATGCTCACTGTGACTTAGGTCGAAATGAACATGACTTTTCCTATTCAACTTAAGCTAATCTGTAGTCATGATGGTCAAGAATTTTACCATGTTAAACTAATTCAACGCCCACTGTGACTCAGGTCAACATGAACATGACTTTTCCTATTCAACTTAATTTAATCTACAGTCATGATGGTCGAGAATTTTACCATGTTAAAATTAATTTCGACGCTCACTGTGACTTAGGTCGAAATGAACATGACTTTTCCTATTCAACTTAATTTAATCTACAGTCATGATGGTCCAGAATTTTACCATGTCAAAATTTATTTCAACGCTCACTGTGACTCAGTGATGTCACGGTATGATAAGATGACGTCATTATGTGATAAATTGACGTCACCATATAGTTCTATGACGTCAATTTGTGTCCCTGTGACGTCACGAGACGATCCTATGGCGCCATGATCAATCCGGTGACGTCACAGTATAATCACATGATGTCACTAGGTATTAAACATATAGAAGTCCGCTTGTGGGTGATGAGACGTCACAAATTGCCATAGCACACTATTGGATGAAGACGCTCGCCACGGGCTTCGAGGACTTCCCGCGGGAAGACTTGGGGTGAGTTGGATACATACCGAGGGTCCAGGCCCGTCTTCGTGGGAGACGCTCAGGGAACGTCTTCACCCAGGACGAAGCCTCTTGACTAACGCCCACGGACGAGGTCGCTCGGAAACGAACTTGGCCTCGCATACTCCCTTTCGGTTTCTCGCTTACCCCGAGGATCTTCACGAAACTAGTGAGAGTGGTAGGCGTACGTTGGACGGAAGCAAGCGTCTCCACACTCATGTTCCTAGACGGCTAGTTGATGCATTTGCCCACCGGGGAGGGTGCATCGGCCGACATCTCAGTGGCTCTGAGTGTGTTGGCGGACGTGGAGTTCGGGGTGGACTGGGACGGGTCTGCCCTTGCTCCCACACAGAGACTTTATTGGCTCGGGATTGAGTGGGACACAGTCAGCGTCCTTCGGGTGCTCCCCTGCGCCAAAAGAGCGTGCTTCTCTCACACGTCCTCCCTCCTTCGGTGGCGGGGGGGGGGGGTGCCTCAACTTCGCGACCCCGGCCCTTCCACTGAGCCGCTTGGGGCGCCGACGGCTGGTATGGGAGGTCGACAGGAGCATACTGCTTCTCCCGCGTGACCTGCCCGGGCCGATACCCTCAGCACTCCACAGGTTGTTGCGTCCCTGGCTTCGGTTGGGGGCCCTACGCCGGTCGCTCTATCCAGGTTTCAAGAGATCTACGTAGTGTAGCAACTACGCCCACAAGTGTTCGAGTCGTTCTCCCTCCGCTACGGCACCCCAGAGGTGGACCTGTTTGCCTCTCCAAACACGACCCAGCTCCCCCTTTACCTCACCTGCATCCAAAGGACACGCACAGGAGGCCCAGACGCCTTCACGGAGGACTGGAACAGCTGGAGGTACGTATTCATTTTCCTCCTCCAGCGACACTAGTCCTCCTGAAGGTGATGCAGACCCTCAGATCCTTCAAGGGTCAGGTCCTCCTGATAGCTCCCTACTGGCCAACCCAGCCGTGGTTCGGGGAGCTAATGAGATGGGGCCCTTCTCCCCTTCTACTGGGGTCAGCCTGCCTAGCCAACAGCCTTACCGCGCCTCTCCAAGCGTCACTCCAACTTGATAATTGGAGTTTCTACGGGGAGCTCTCAGCCAACTCTTCTCTACAGAGGCAGCAGACAAGATGCTCAGAGCTCACCTTCCGTCCTCAGTGCGGCAGTGTGGGTCCTGCTGACGGAGATTCCGGAACTGCCTTCGGAGACGCGCGATGGTGACCATCTCCGCCAGCATGGTCCCGGACTTCCTGACTTGGCTGGCTACCTCCACCAACAGGGCACCGGCGACTATCTTGCCTCACTATACAGCCCTCACTGATCCGCTACGCTTTGGCATGAACATCCTAGTGCCACAGAGGGCGTGAACCCTCCTAATGAAGGGGATCAGCAACTCGAGAGAGCCGAGACATCAACCGGTCCTGGCCTGGTCCTTTCATCGTGTTCTGCAGTACCTGGCGTTCGAAAGGGCCATTATGGAGGAAGAACACTTCCCTCGACGCGTCGCCTTTCTGCTCGCCTTGACTACGGACTACAGGGCTTCACAGCTGGCGGCAATCACCCGCCACCCGTCCGTCTCCAAACTGGAGGAGGACAGCTCGGCCCTAACCCTCTCTCCATCACCAACATTCCTGGCCAGGAACGGCCGAGCGGACGACATGATCGGCCCTCTCAGAATACAATCCTTCCGGGAGGGAGGACGCCCACATCCACTGCGCCCGGTCCGTGCGTTCGAAGACTACGTGGACCACACGGAAGAGATTTCTGAGGATCATCTCTTCTACAACTCGAAATTTAGGATTCCCCTAACCCCGAGGTCCCGGGCGCACCTGCCCTTCCGCTTTTTGGGAGAGAGCCGAACACGCCCACAGCATCAGGGACTTTGTGGCCTCGCTGGAGTTTCTCCGCACCCACTCTGTGGAGCGGGTGCGGGACCTAGGGACTGGACATCGACGACTCCCTTGGGGACACGGTGTCTCTACCACTCGGTCGCCCCTGTTCCATGTGTCGCCATGGAAACGGCTCCACCCCTCTCATCTCAAAAAAGTGGAGGGGGCAAAGGGCGACCGAGGAGTGAGGAGGGGCCAGGAACCGTTGAACAGGATACAAATTTCGTATGATTTACGCATTGTGTGAACAGTGCAATGTTGTGCATGTCACATTCTTCGGCGTGGGTACTTGACGTTTCTTTCTCCCCTCTACTGAGTGATAAAATGAATAAGTCTCCCATAGGAAAGACACACGTAATAACGGTTTGATTCAGGCTTCACCTCTCCTCCCACCTGTCCTCGTCTCATGCATAGCTTCGCTGTGCAGGTTTCTTTCAGCCGATAATATTTCTTTGTCGCGGCTCGTGCCGCTTAAATTCTTCTTATCGGCTTAAGAAACCTGCACAGATTTAGGGTCCCTCCCTCCTCCCACAGGCGAAGCCTTCATTTCTCATTGAAGTGACGCGACGCCCGGCTCGAGCTAGCCGGGTAAGAAGGGAGGGGATAGGGAGGGGGAGGTGGGGTCGACAATGCGCATGCCTGCACAGAGCCGGGAATTTTTAATTTCCGATGATTTTGGCGGAAAATTCAAACCACACTCAACCTTCGGGAAATGGCCATATGACCAGGAGTGTGGTATGGGATTATCGCTATAGCTTCGCTTCGCTGTGCAGGTTTCTTAAGCCGATAAGAAGAATTTAAGCGGCACGAGCCGCGACAAAGAAATATTAAATCCAACTAACCCTACTAACCATCATTGTTATTGTTATTGTTTAAAATAAGATGATAACACGTGCGAACAAATCGCACGTGATATCATCCAAATCAATGAGCATGGCAATAGAATCAATACCCCCCCCAATCGTATATGTAACTTAAAAACAAAAATCACTAGCCGTCACCCCTTAAGGGAATAAATAAAATCATACTCATTGAATAGAAAAAAAAAAAGCATACGAAATATTGAATTCAAGATCTCCCCCCCACTTCATAATGGATGACAAAAGATACCCCTAAAAATTCAATCCTACACATAGGTAAGAATACTAGTAGTATACTTTTTAATTACAAAAAAAAAGAAACTAACACTAACAGCCAACTCAGAACAATTCAAGGAGAAGAACAACATTATGATCTTAAGATAGACCAGCCTTCCAACCAACAGGCATTTGCTTCTCCAAACGCAAAAATAACTTTAAAAATAGTATCAAAGTCGCAAGTGGGTCTGCCCCACATCTATCATAACTACGACTTCCTTCCATTTCCCCCTTACCTCTTACACTCACACACACCCCCACCCCCCTCACCCCCTCTCCTCCATCTTATCTATCCTGTCCTGTAGCTAGTCAGGGCAGAATAGTAATAGCCACGGCAGCAGCAACAACATCTCGTCCAGTCTTGTAGCAGTCCCATCGAGCCTCGCCGTCATGAGCCGCCACCGCCTCTGACGTTAGGCTCACCGTCCAGCTACGACTGATCAGATCCACTAACCAGTGGCTATTACTTGTGGTTTTACCAAAGAGATTAGAATAAGAGACCAAAGTGAATTTCATTTTCCCTGGCTTGTTCGAACCAAACCACTACAATAGCTACGGTGGCAGCGCATCTGACAGACAGATAATCGAAAGAGCTTGTTTAATACAAGGACATATGTTTGAATCTGGGGACAGTATTATGGCAGGCCGTGGTATTAGAGTACAAAATTTGTTTGCTTCGTTAGACGTTAAGGTGAACACTTCGACCAATAAAATGGATATTTACACAATAACAAAGGACTATTGTTACTTGAAATCGTGTTGAAAGTAAGTACGATATCTTACCTTTCTATCAAATTCTCTTTCCTCCCTGAGACAAATGCTCCTCTTGTTGCCAATTCAACTTTTAAACGCTGAACTGTCCAATTTTCATAGGACGCCATTGTGTGTTTACTACGACTGACGGTGCAGTGGAGCCATCTACCGGCATAAATTGTGATGCTTACTCCCATTCTAAAGGTTTCAGCTCTGGTTTTCCAAAATTGGCCGCAAATAATTTTCTACAAGTTTAAGCTTGCTGAAAGATCTTTCAGCAGATGCTACTGTATCTGGAATTGTCAAGAATATTCTCAAGCTAATACAAACATTTGGAAATAATTCACACAATTTGTATTTTGTTAACAAATTGAGCAATTCTAAAGGTTTCAGGTCTGGTTTTCCAAAATTGGCCTTGTGTACAACTGGTAAATGTTGCACTTCTTCTGCAAGATCTTCATCATCAAGGTCTGAAGGATACTGATGAGCTAACCTTGTAAGTTGTTGCTTTTTTTGTAGCTCACTTTCACGTATTTTGGGATGTTTCCACAATAAATAAACAAATAAGTAAATAAATGAATAAGAAAATTCAACCAACCTCTTAAGAGCATTAAACCGTACAGTTAATCTAGCAACAACATTATCAATCAAAACATAAAACACAGTTTTTCTAAAATAAGCCTCTTCTGGGGAATCATCTGTGTCATTCATTTCTGCCATATTGGCTTCAGGTGTACTTGTGTCATCATGCATCCTTGTTCTCTTCCGATCTACATGTCCACGTCCATGGCAGAATTTGATTTCCATCTTAAGATTGAATGCAACCTCTTTGGCTTCATTCCAGATTCCTTTCCAGTTCTTCAAGAAGAGTTTCAATGTTAGACACCTCCACATCCAAAGTGAGATGCCTAGCTTGAATTACCTTGTTGCAAATATCTATTGCAGCCAAAATTTTATACCAAACTGCCGACATTAGCACACAAAACTTCTTAGGTATGCCAATACTGCGTTTATTTAATTTCTTGTCTTTGCTGTTAAGTTAAGCTCTAACAGATCTTGCAATGCTAACTGGATACCATTAAGATGAGATGCAAAAGGTTTGATACATTGAAGTCTATCAGACCACCTGGTTTCTGACATGCCATGTAGAGAACAACCTATGCGTGTCTTAAGTAATTCCCATCGTTTCGGGCTAGAGCTGAACAAGTTATATATTGTTTGAACTGTTCCAAAATATGTGATTACTTCTGGTAAGCACTCGGCAGCATCGTTTCCACATAAATTGAGAGTATGGCAGCCACACGGAGAAAAGATTGCCACTGAATTTAGCTCTTGCCTTTTTGCTTGAGCGCCTTATACTTTCCTGCCATGTTAGCAGCATTATCATATCCTTGCGCCCTACAGTCGCTCAGAGGAATGGCATGCTCTTCTAAGATATCCATGATTAATTGAGCAATCTCATCCCCCATATTACTACTGCAATCAGAAAACATAAGAAATCGTTCTTGTACCTCATATCTATCATCCTTTAAATTGAAATACCTCAACAGAAATGTCGTTTGCTCAACATGAGGAGAGTCTGGAGTTGCATCCACAATAAATGCAAAATATTTTGAAGCTCTTCTCTCCAACAAAATATGTTGTTTCACAAGGTTAGCACATGCTAAAATAAATTTATTTTGGGATTCTGGCGATAGATAATGAACTTGAAGGCGTCCACCTTTTTCCTGGTATTCCTTAACCTTTTGTTCTTGAAGAATAGGATCCCACCTTGATAGCAGCTCAATCAGACCTAGGAAGTTACCATTGTTTGGATCCCCAATCCGAAGTGATGGTCCACTAAATGCCAAACCACGTTCCCCCAGAAAAAGAACATCAATTATATGTTTCAATACATTGCATCAGTTCACTGCTTCAGCTTGGTAACTTGCTTCTAATAAAGAAACCCCCCCCCCCCCCTTTTTTTTTTTTTTTTTTTTTTTTTTTTTTTTTAGATATAAGACATCTTTCGAGCTCTCTCCAAGATATGTAACATTCCTTATGGTTCTTGCTCTTTTCATGTTCTCGGACCCTAACACTTAATTTTCGCCACTTTGTATTAGCTGTCAAACCTCCAGGAGATGCTAGTGCAGACCTTGAAGATGAAACACTAGTGTGCCAAAACAGTCGACATGGCAAACAGTATAATGCTTGTTTCACTTGACTCCAAACAAGAAACTCTTTTGTGCATTTTTCAATTAGTACTACGGATTTTCAAAGTAATTTCTGGAAAAGCTTGTTTGTCCAGGTCATTTGGAAATTGTTTAGGGAGTGGGATGTGACCGATGGTAATATATTTTTCTATTTCTGCTTCATCTGTAATGCACCCAATATCAAGGCCAGTAACTGACTTAGCATTCGTACTTTTAGAACGATCATGATGTCGCTCTTCTTCACTCATACTTCCATTAGAAAGAGGAATCTTGCTAACCTTTGCACCAACTGAACTTACTGAAGAGTCCGGCTTTTCACCGGCTTCTTCTAATTCTTTCACGACAGATAGGTTTGGAAAGTCTTCTGCCTGAAGTGTATTAGGCCCTAATAGCACAACCTGGAAAAGTGTCTGCTGCCCAGCCTGCCCTTTTTTTCTGCCTTGCCTCTCTTGGCTTCCTTTCTTGTCGTTTCTGCCATCCTGAGTTGTGAGGATACATTCTCATTGGGTTGTTTTACTGTAAAAAAAAAAAAAAAAAAAAAAATCGTATGTATGTATGCATGTGTGCATGTATGTGTGCATACGTGTGTATGTATGTATGCGTGTGTGCGTGCACATATATACCGTATTAGTTTGATCTACCCTAATGCTGAATAAGAGAGAGAGCGAAAGTGATTAGGTACAGGGTGGCTAAATAATACGAATTCAACCAAATTTTAACACTCTATTAATCACTACAAACAAGCGTGTTCACTCTTCGGAAGCAATACCAAGACTATACTCACACCAAGCCAGTTGGCGCGTAAGCATACAGAAGTTCGCTTGGTTCTCCCTACAGATTGCACATGGATTGTAATTAAATAATATAATAAATAATAAAATAAACATCCAACAAAATATATGATAATTATATAAAGGGGGAAACATACAGACCTCACACACACCACATACACAACAGTGGAACGACAAAAGTGTGGGAAGAAATTCGTACAACAGCATGTAGTGGTTTTATTTCGGAACAACGGCAGGACAATGAAATTCACACATAAGAATATATAATATCTTATTTTTGGTAATTAGCCACAAGGTGCGACACTAGAAGTGTCACATGAGAAATATAGGTGAAGCTCGGACTAAGGCCACAGCTTAGTGGAGCTGATTAGTTGTAGCTGGACGGCGAGCCTAACGCCAGAGAGGCGGTAGCAGTTGACGGCGAGGCTCGATGGGACGGCTACAAGACTGGACGAGGAGATGTTGTTTGTGCGCGGGTCGGTACTATTCTGAGTGGTATGGCCGTTGGCTGCCCTTAACAAGATGAAGGGTGGCACTGAGACCGTTGCCAAGTGCCCCAATTGTGGCAAGAAGCACCACGCCTGGAACACCTCTTGCTCTGTACGTAAAGTCCAGGCCGTTGCCTGTAAGGAGAGGACTGAGAAGCGACAGGACTTCATACCTGCCCCCAAGGAACATTTGTATGGGGCAGCAGAAAGCACTCTCCCACCACCGTTACACAGCCACCTACACCCAGTGCTCCTGATATGAACAATCACGAGCACTTTCCCAAACTCAAAACAGCTCCCTCACAGAAAACCACAAGAACTCAACCAGCTCCCAAAAAGGCAAGTGCACCTAAACCCACGCCCACCTCCAAACCCACGCCTGCCTCCAATCACACCCCCAAACCCAACCCGAAACCCAGGCCCACGCCCCCAGTACCAACCCCACGAGCACAGGAACGGCAGCCCCCTCCACCTCAGTATCCATCTGATATCATCCCCCTTAGGGAAGATGATATCGACCTGATCGTGACTGGTGTCGTCGCTGCAGTCGCAACTACCCTAGGGGAAAGCGATTCAGAGAAGATGCTAGTCATGGTGGATAGGGCCGACAATAATGTGCTCAAGCTCCTGAAAGGGAAGAGGAACCCTTCAAAGAATCCAAGGCGAAAGGAGAGGACTCCCTCCCCCTCCACCTCTTCATCTCCCACCTCCTCTTCCTCCTCCTCCCCCGCCTCCTCCTCCTCCCCCTCCCCCGCCTCCTCCTCCTCCCCTTCCACTTCCCTTAAGCCAGTCAAACCCACCATTACCATTGGGAAAGCAACACCCACATCAGCAAAGACGAGGAAAGTGCCTTCTGCTAAGCCTCAACGCCATTATACACTTAGGCTTGAAGACTCCTCTTCTGATGAGGAGGGAACTGTTCCCACTGTCACAAAGTCGCAACCCATCTTGTCTTCGAACCCGGGGGGACAAGATGAGACCGTAATGGAACTCGACAGGGAAGAAAGTTGCCCTGTTCAATAGTCAATTAAGGTTGCTACAGTGGAACATAAACGGGTTCCCCAGTAAAAGGTCGTATCTCCTTGCGCTTGCGCAAGAGTATGATTACGATATCATACTTCTCCAAGAGACATTGGTGAGCGATGAGGTGCGATTTCCGTGATATCGCATCTTCTCCCTCCCTCGCTTACCCACAACTAGGGGGTGCATGATCTTAGTCAAATCATCCATCCCCTGTAGTGAGATCGTGGACCCTGTATCATGTGAGGATGGTGTAGAGGTTCTTGCGGTTCGCTTCCATCGAGCCCACGAAACGTACACCATCTATAACATATACAGGGGCCATAGAGCGGAACTGGACCTTGGAGAAGTGTGTGCTCTTGCTGCGAACAGGCTCCTCATCATAGGAGGGGACTTCAACGCCCATCATGACATCTTGATGTCGCCCCATGGGCCCAATGTCGGTGGGCATCACTTAAATTACATATTAGATGAATGCCCTGACATTGCGTTCTTGAATGATGGTAATCCGACGCACGTGCAAGGTGGACGCCTTGATCTGACCTTGGTGACGGCCACTCTCCTCCCTAGGGTAACCTGGAAGGTGCATCCTATTGTCACTTGTGATCACTTCGGTGTCTCTGTGTACATACGGGATGCACCACCCATACCAGCTGTATTACCTGTTCCCAGGTGGAAGACTGCTTTGGCAAACTGGCCAGTCTTTGAGAGATCTGTTGAAGAATGGGCAGCGTCCTACGTTCCACCACAGGACGTGAAAACGTTAGAAGCTGACTTTTCTTCAGCCCTTCAGGTGGCTGCCAACAGAGCCATCCCAAAGACTCGCCAGTCCCCCAGGGAACATAAGAACAGTTGGAATTATATCCCCGAGGTGAGAGGCCAACCATCGGGTGAATATGCTTAGGCGTGTTTTCCGACGGCGCCGAACTCAGACCAATTTGGCCAACTTGCGCGCTGCAGTTCGTGACGCACATGTCATAGCTGCAGATGCCAGAAGAGCAAAGTTTCTTGAATGGTGTGAGGGCTTTAACGCTCACACCTCCCTAGCAGAGCTGTGGTCCAAGCTCCGTAAAGCTACTGGCAGGACTCAACCACGACGCATTCATCATGCCCCTGATGCTGAGGCGCAGCGGCTGGTGCAGGAGTTTGTCTCTCGCTCCAGCAGCACCTCACTCCCGTAGTGTGTTCAAGACACACTGCAGGACCTCCAAGGAGTGAGGCGCCATAGTGTCGAGGATATGATGAGTCGGTCGGATGATACTAACACTAGCTTTACGCTTCAGGAGCTACGGGTCACACACAAGATCAGCTCAGACACGGCACCTGGAGAGGACCTCATCCCCTATTCCATGCTGACCCATCTTGGGCCAGCGGGTGACGAGGCACTTCTAAGGGTGATAAACGCATCCTGGAGGACTGGCAAGCTACCAACAGCCTGGAAGACGGCAATCATAACACCAGTTCCAAAGCCAAAAGAACATTGTGCTTATCGCCCCATCAGCCTGACAAGCTGCATGGGGAAGACAGCGGAGAGGATGGTGCTAAACAGGCTGCTGTGGAAACTGGGCCCAATGCATGAGCACATACATGCTTTCTGCAAGGCCACTGGCCCAGCAAACAGCCCCACTCTGTTCAATGTGCTCGTCTCCAACATTCTGGAACTACCTCTACCCAATGGGTGCAAGGTTATCTCTTATGCAGATGACATTGTACTCATAATTGCTGGGAAACGGCGGTGCTTCAGCAGGGCTCAGCGCTGCTTAAGCACTGTGGCGACGGAGTGTTGCAGGTTAGGGTTAAAGATCTCCCCTACAAAATCGAAGAACATGGCATTAAGACTCTGGAAAGAGGGGGAGCACCTCACCATCCAGGACCTTAGACTGTACTGGGTCCACCAGTTTCAGTACCTGGGGGTCTGGACTGATGAGAGGCTCACCTTTCAGAAGGAACTAGCCTTTCTTAAGGAGAGACTGAAGGCAAGAACCACAGTTATGAGATCAATGACGGGAAGGCACTTGGTGCCACGCATCAGGTCCTTCGTACATTCTATGTGCAAGCAATCCGCAGTTTGGTGGACTACGCTGCCCCAGCTCTCATAAATGTGGCGAGTGCCAAGCTTGAAGACCTGGAGCCTTGCCAAAATGCCCCAGCAAGGATTATCCTGGGAGCTCAACTTTGGACCAAGATTGTTAACCTCCAGATGGAGGCTTCATTGCCTTCATTAACATCACGGGTCAGAAGGCTGGAGGTCGACTTTCTTGCCAAGATAATCCAGAGCCCCAGGATAACTGAGCTGTGTCAGAGCCTTGTGATAGCTCTGGGACGGGTGGATAATCTTATCCATTCCGGTACCTGGCTATCTCAGGCGACTTGGCTCCTGGACTCCTTCAGGCTCACCAGCGCTCTCCTTGAGAAGGGTAGGGACTCTCCACACCCAGAGTTCAAGTCCCCACCACCATGGCTGTCGATACCTGCAACCTTCGATGTCACAGAGCTTCCCAGTAAGAAGAAGTTATGTGATCAGGAAAGAGTACGAGCGCAGGCCCTACAAAGCACCCGCGCACTGTCGGAACCTGGAATGGCGGTCTATTACACGGATGGCTCCGTAGACCCCAACAGGCCCCGTAGTGCGGGGGCTGCTTTCGTAACGGATGGTTTGACCTTCGGCAGGAGAGTATCTGATTATGCGTCCACTCTCCAAGCTAAGGCCATAGCGGTCCAAGGAGCGTTAGAGCATGCTCTAATATCACGAACTGGTCCTATGGTGATGCACACGGACTCACAGTCTCTGCTAGGCAGCTTAGATACAACACAGCCCAGCGACAATCTACGCCTACTGACCTCCATCCTAGCACTCCTGCTGAAGCTACACCAGCAAGGCAGGAGTGTTACGCTCAACTGGGTGCCGAGCCATGTGGGCGTCCCAGGAAATGAGCTAGCCGACGCCGCAGCAGAAGCGGCGCGCCAAAGACCCGAAGTCGATGTTGTCGTCCCTCTCAGCAGAAATCAGTTGCGCATACTCACCAGGGCTCTTAACCAGGTACAACGGTTCCTTCAGCACAGACTGGAGGCAGAGGTATCAGAAAGGGCGAGGTGGTACGGGGAAGTCACAGAATACGAGCCCCTTGTACTTCCTCGCTCCATACCAAGAAAAGTGGAAACTCTGCTCTTCCGTGTGCGGGTGGAGGACTGTTGTTTCTGACAAATAAAGAACAACCCCACGACCGAAGAGAGAAGATGTCAACATTGCCGCCACCCAGAAGCCACACCCTTGACCACTACCTTAAGCATTGCCCCGCAACTGCTTTTCTGAGGAGAGGACCTCCGACAACATTTGAGGGTCTTGTGCGCCGCCTATGCAGCCACTTAAGTCAATGCGAACTGCGTCGGCTGGTGGTGTCAGCCCCCCTTTTAAATTTTATATTTTTCATGTACTTATTCGTTAATGTTAGGAAGGGTGCATTCATCGGGATGTGCATGCCTATATTACATAGGTGTGCACACCTAGTGAATGTATGAGTGGGTGTGGCCAAAGCCACACACACTCATACATTGAATCACCCCCCCTTTTTAAAATTTCTTACATAAATTGCAACACATATATTACTTGAATACACAGATCATGTTAGGAAGGGTGCATTCACCGAGATGTGCATACGTGCATCACATACGTATGCACATCTTGTGAATGTATGAGTGGGTGTGGTTAAACCCACACACACTCATACATTAAATCACCCTCCAAACGGGCTATCCACAAAAGCCCGTGGGAAACTAATTCCCAAATTACACACACACACACACACACACACACGCACACACACACACACACACACACACACACACACACACACACACACACACACACACACACACACACACACGCACGCACACACACACACACACACACCTCTCATGGCGCTGTGGTTAGAGCTCTGGCCTGCCACTACGGAGGTCCGGGTTCGACCCTCGCCCGGGGCTGAAATAATATCAGTATCGCAGCGCTGAGGGGTGTTACTCCAACTCTCGTGGGCGGGGAGTTGGGTGTGTGTGTGTGCAAGGTCATAGCATTACCCATAGATCGGACCTACGAGCTCTGAGCTCTCTTCCAGGAGGGAAATAGCTGTCGATCACGAGTCCAACACATGATCCAAAGACCAAGTGAATACACACACACACACACACACACACACACGGCTCGGTGGCGGATTGGTAAAGCACTGGCCTCACAAGTCAGAGAACCGGGGTTCGATTCCCCGGTCGGGCGGAGATAATTTGGGTTTGTCTCCTTTCACGTGTAGCCCCTGTTCACCTAGCAGCGAGTAGGTACGGGACGTTAGTCAAGGAGTTGTGACCTTGCTGTCCCGGTGTGTGGTGTGTGAGTGGTCTCAGACCTACCCAGAGATCGGCTAATAAGGAGCTCTGAGCTCACTGCCGTAGGGTGGTGTCTGGCTGTCTCGACAGAGACTGCAGCAGATCCGAGGTGAATACACACACACACACACACACACACACACACACACACACACACAGGTTTCTGATCAGTGTGTGACAGGTCGTCGATGCGTCACAACAAGCACACCCTACACATAAACTTAACATACATAATTACATGACATAAAGACAATACATAGGAATACATACACAAAACAAGAAGATACACAAAAGGAATGTACACAAACACAAGACACACACAGAGGAACTGGCGCCAGTTAAACACACACAAAAAACAGCAATTGCCGGATGTCCGGGACATGATACTTAATAGCTAAACATTACAAAATAATATTCAAGACATTACACTTCAGAGCTAAACAATAGGTACACATTATACTTAGGAAAGGGACACAAAAATGGTAAACATCACAAAGAATACACCATAAGCAATACACAAATAAAGTTTAAGTAGATACAGGACCCCTTGACCGAAGATTATAATTATGAGGGGTAGATATACAATGCATAGTTTGTACAGGGGGCATTGGGGGAGGCTGGGTAAATGCAGGGATAGGCACTTTTGTAACCTTAAGCCTATCCGCGTGTAACACTTCGCTCAGTCCCAGTGAAGGATCAAAGATTCTGAACTTATTAGGATGTAACTGTTCCGTTACCAAAAAGGGAGCTGTAAATCTACAATTGAGCTTAGATTGGCGGTCAGGCATGCTTTTATACACATGATCACCAGCAACAATGGTAACAGGCTTTGCACGAATAGCGCGCGCGCACACACACACACACACACACACACACACACACACACACACACACACACACACACACACACACACACACACACACACACACACACACACAGAGTGATATCAATAAAGTAGGAAGTGGGAGATGGAGTTCAATATTAAGAAGTGTAGTATAATGGAATTTGGAAAAAGCAAAAAAAAAAAAAAAAAAAAGAATAATAGGATCATATAAATTGGGAGAAGAAGGAATAAAAAGAGTAGAAAATGAGAAGGACCTGGGAGTCATTATTATGAATAATATGTCACCTGAGAAACATATAAATAAGATTTTTGGAGAAACTTATAATTTAATAAGAACAATCAAAATGGCATTTACATACCTGGATGAAGAGATGGTGAAGAAAATACTAATCACTTTGATAAGACCAAGATTGGTATATGCAGCAACGATATGGTCACCAAGTACAAAAAAAAAATATATATATATATACAAGCACCCGGCTCCGCCGGACCTGGCTACGCCAGGTGTGCTTGGCCTTCGGCGAGGCAGGCTCCGCCCGCGGGTGCTTCGCACCCAGCCCTTCGGGCATTGATGATACACATAAAAAAGTTAATAAAACCAAAGATTTTCATCTGCCTTTTACTTAAAACACCTTAGAACTATACATTTAATGTAGTTTCTTCTTTTTTCTCTTGGGTGTGAGTTCTTCTTCGCTGTCCTCTTCTTCGCTGCTATTCTTTCTCTTTACGAAATCCTTCAACATGGTTTTAATCTCATCTATTTCGTAGACAATCTTTTCAAATCTTTCTTCGTTTTTGGTATCCTTAGCTCCGATCTTCTCCTCAATCTTCTCAATCTTCTCCTCAATCTTCTCTCCAATCTTCTCTTCGATTTCTTCAATTTTATCCTCCATTTCCCCTCGACTCAAGTAGTTCTCTTTTCCGAAGAGTTCTTCTGGTAAGATCATCGCAGCTACTTCTCCTTCTGTTTTCTCGAACACAGAACGTGATATGCTGACTATGGATTGATCGGGTTCCTCTTCTGGTATCCTTGAGGTTTCAGAGTTATCTTCAAAGATTAAATCCTCCAAAGAAGAAACTTTACTTTTATCCACATCACAGAACACCTCTTCATAAACGCAATTCACCCAAGGTCTCAACTCGTATTCTTCCCCTTTCTTTGTATATCCTGGAAAAACTATGAGGGAATCGTGGCTTGTAACTCTAGAACACGCTACGTATAGTTGACCGTGTGCGAAGCACTGTGATGAATCCAGTAGCACACCACACTTCTCAAACGTCTGCCCCTGGGACTTATTTATTGTCATAGCGTAACAGAGTTTGACAGGGAACTGGTATCTCTTGAAGGCTACAGGGGTGTCTGTTGCCTCTAAAGTAACTCTAGGAAGTAAGATCTGTGTGTTCCTGTACACACCAGTTAAAATCTTTCCAACAATAACGTTCCTTCTCAAATTTGTTACCATAACTCTAGTCCCATTACAGATTTTCGGAGGGCAAATGTTCCTCATAACCATCACAATTGCTCCTTCCTTCAACCTTAATTTGTGTGGAGGAATGGAAGGGCTATCCATAGAATTGAAAACTGACGCCTGAACGTCCATCCCTTCTATTGATTCACAACCGACATCTACGCTCATGTAAACCACTTCCTTACCAATCACTTTATTGTACACAAACTCGTTAATGATTTCGACGTCGTTGTTCGTAGGAGATATTATAGCTCTCTTTTCAAAGAAAGAGACGTTAAATATGTTCTCTCCCATTCCTCTGTACACTCTTTCAACTAACTCTTCTCTGCTGTCAACTAACACCCCGAAACCTTCTCCGAAGTGACACTCTTTGTACTTTCCTTCTCCAACTTCTAATAATTTCTCTGCAAAGTTTATGTTTTCTTCGTCTTCACTCTTAAGTCGAACGTTCTTTATCAGTTCTAACTCTTCGAAGAAAGGCCAAAAGTAACTTGATTTCAGACAACTGTTCAACTTGTCGTTCTTTCCTCCTCCTCTTACAACTGGTAATATCTGTCTAAAGTCTCCAGCACAAACGAACGTCTTTCCTCCCATGAAAATATCAAGACCGGAAAGGTCCCTCAAAGTGATATCCAGGGCTGAGATTGTGTTCTTATTTGCCATCACTGCTTCGTCCCACACAATCAAAGAAGACATAAGAAGCAATCGAGCTAGTTCGGACTTGTGCTTTATGTTGCATGTTTTTCTTTCGTTATGTTCCATCAGTGGTATCTTGAACATATTATGGGCAGTTCTTCCCCCGTGAAGGACAGTAGCTGCTATACCCGAAGAAGCCACAGCTAAAGCCACTTTACTCTTCGAACGAACTGTGTCTAGAAGAAGATTCAAAAGGAAGGACTTTCCTGTCCCACCAGGTGCATTTAAGAAGAACGCTTTGCTTTTGTTTTCCGTCTCACAACCAACACTTTCAATGATTTTATCGTAACACATCTTCTGCTCTCTGTTTAATAGAGGGAGAGCTCTCTCCACTGTCTCGGACAATTCTTTAGAATTATAGGCTTTCTCCCTCCTTATCACGTTTGAAGACTTTTCTCCATTTCTGGAAGAAGGTAAGCCGTAGTGGACTATGTTTCCTCCTCCACAATTGAAAACTTGTTCTTGGATGTCGTCAAGAGCATCGAGGTATATTTCGTCGTTGTAATCCTTCAACCCTCTAAGATATAGAAAATCACTCGAGAAGAGATCCTTTGTTTCTTCCCAGATATCTTTCTGGTCTTCTAGATCCGAGAACACTAACATGCTAGCGTAAGTCGAACGAAGTTCTTTGCGGTCATTTGTGTAGTTTATTATCTCCAGGATAGTCTGTTTCCAAGTCTCTTCATCTTTTAAAAGACCCATAGCCTTAACGGCTTCCCTGTAAGTTCCGTAGAGTACACCGTCCACCATCCTGAGGTCTTCGAAGGATTTGGGACCTCTCTTGTGGGTTAGAAGCATTCTCATATAGAACAGTTCTACTGTCTTGTTCGTTACAGCTCTTATCCTTCCAATAGCGTGAGTGTTACCTTTCCTCTCCTCCCAACATGATTTCGGAATGCTGTACTTGAAGTAAGCAGCTCTTCGTTGTAGTTAGGGTGGCTGCGTATTCGTTAACGCTACATAATTTGAAAAATGCTGTCAACTGAGTGTCTCTGTTTGCCTTCTTTTTTATGTCTGCCTTTGAGGAATCGGCGTTGAAGAATACTTCGTTTTCGTCCTTTAAATGGAGGTCCAGATTCATAACAGGAGGGTAACTACTGTGTATGGGGAATCTGAATATCTTCCAAGTTGCTTCGTTGGAGTTAACGAATCTTGCATCCGTGAAGTTCTTAATTTCATTGATTTCTTCGGTTCCCTCGGTTTTAGTGAATAGAACTCTGTCACATCCTTTGTTGACGTACTTTGTAACGTACGCTATAGCCTTAATAGAATTTGAACACTCTACGTTTATGTGAGAGTTAAATCTCAAGCAAAGATAGGGGTTGTAAGGCACCACCCATGAGTTGTCGATAGTTACTTCCTGTCCCTTTAACTTTTTCACAAAGGAGAAACCTCCTTTTCCCACAGCTCTTCTCCTGTAGAGAGGGTAGCCGTTGTTTCCGAATTTTATCGTTGAACGGCACTGTTTCGGAAAATCTTTCTGGCACGTCCCTCTATCGTTTTTCTTCCCATTACAACACACGGAGCTTTCATCGTAGCCTATGCACGGTCCGTGTATCATGTTAGTGGTAACAATATCATACAGTTCTGGGTGTTTTTTCTTGTCGGGTATCTCGGCGGATATTAGGCTCGAAACGGTATTTTCAGTCACTTTACGTTTCATCCATAGAAGAATGTGAACGTGAGGCAAGCCTCTTTTCTGCCACTCAATGCTGTACAAATGAGCTGAGACTTCTCCGAATATTTTATCTGTTAATAACTCTCTCATTAGTTGGTCTACCTTGAGTTTAAAAACACGACTAACTATATCTGGACGATTACAGACGTTAATAGTGTCGCCGTATAGTGTCAATTCTTTCCATTTCGGATTCATAGTGAAAGTTATGAAAAAATCCGGAGAACCGTATCTTGACACAAAACTTAACGCATCCTGTTGCCTCTCTTTCATGTATCTCGGGCCTCCCACGAAACACTTAGGAAGTAGCACTCGTTGTCCTTTATGGGCTGAATCACTCTTAAGAATATCGGACCTCTCTTTTCTGATTTCATGTTGGTTAAAACGGATATAATCTAATCGATTTGATTCAGCCTTCACGTAACAGTCAATAACGAACCTCTGGAACAGTGTTCGACATTGAAAGAGAGCTGTGAAACAGTTCTCTCTTTCCATAAACATAGAAGCGTAATATGCGCACGGAGAAATCTTCTTCTCGTTCCCAGCTTTGTTAGCCTTCAGAGACCGCAAAAGATACGTGTAACCCATATCTCCGTTGGGTATCAATAAAGGGTACTGGAACGGATCATAAAAGAAACTGGTGTGATCCACAAACCTAATTTTATATTTCGAATCCTTCTTGGGACTGGTTATCTTTATTAAAAGAGGATCGTGCTCGTCTAGATTCACTATACCACCCACAGTCACATTTGATGTCGGAAGGTGGTAAACTCCTTTATGTTCCTTCGTTTCAAAGTTTTCAACCGCTTTAAGTTGGAGATTCATTTGTGGTATCTCTTTATGCTTTTCAATATGCAATGCTATCAGTTCCCTGGAGTTTTCTATTTCAGACAAAATCTGTCTCAAACACTTATTGTTTTCGAGAAGGTAGTTGAATGTTATACGAATTATCTCCTCGTTCTCGTTGTACTCTCTTTCTTCTATTTCTCTTCTGGATTTAGTTGATTTTTTCTCCTCGCTTATAGGTGTTTCCAAAAACAACTTAGAGACTTTATAGGTTCTGAGTCTAATTTGTTCCTCTCTACTGTTATAGAAATAGAGATCTTGGAAGTTATCGACAACCCCGGCCGTTAGGTCTTCTCCGTGTTAAGTCCTTTACGTCTCCGTTGGGAAACTTTTCTTCGTCCGAAAACATACCTCGAGTCTCCTTGTCTCCCACTAATAACTCTGGCCTCACATAACTGGTTCTGTGGTATATAGCACCCTTTATCTTGTACACCATAGCTTTTTCAGCTGCATTTTCCAATTTCTTGGATGTTGCAAAGGAACTGAAACTAAAGACAGTATTAAACCCGATTGTGTTCTTAAGAAATCTTTTAGAAAGAGGGGTAACACCTTCAAATAGTGATTTGAACTCTTCGTTTTTTATCTCAGAGGGTTTCACAGCTGGGATTTGTCCCGATCTACAACACAAACCCTCTGTCTCCCTTTTCCACCTTAAAGCATCACAGTACTTGCACTTTACGTCGCCAAGTTTTCCAATGCTGTGTTCCACAACGTCGTAGGTGTCCCTTATTCGTGCTTTCAAACCACTACAGTCTTCTTCGTAATCCGTCATTTCAAGCTTTATCCCCCCTTCCCAATGTTCCTTCTTTTCCTCCCGGACTTTTTCGAGTAACTTCTTATCTTCTTCTGTTACTAACATTATTCCTTTCTCTTGTCTTGCTAGTATCTCTTTGTATTTCTTCATTTTCTCTCTGTTATTTTCTCTATTGGCTCTAAACGTCTCTGTCTCGAGAAGTCTTTGTTCCCTCTCTTCCTTTTTCCTCCTTGAAGCTTCTACGGCCTCGAGTCTCTTTCTCTCTAATTCCTTCGCCTTTGCTGTAGCTTCTCTTTCCTTTTCTTCGGCTAACTTCTTCTTTCGTTCAGCTTCCTCCTTTCTCCGCTCTGTTCTTTCTTTCTCTTCTGCTTCTAACTGTATTCTTTTCTTCTTCTGTTCTGTTTCTCTTTGGACCTTCTTTATAGCGTGTTTGTTCCTCTTTTCAGCCACTTTGTACTTCTTAAAGATCCGTTCAAGGTAGTGCTTCTGGTACGTCTTATGGCACCACTTTCCTCCGTTATTGGCATAACTCTTGTATCCCGCAAAGTAATGCTTAATGAAATTATCTGACGTTTCTTCATTAATCGCTTCTTCCAATAAGGGAATGGAGTCGAAAAGAGAATCTTCGTATTCATAGTCCTTACTATCTCGAAGAATCTTGTTGAGAGACAGAGTTTTCCGATGAAACTCTTTAATGTCCTTCTCCAACCAGAAACGTTGGTTATCAGCGTATAGAGAAGGGAATAAAGAAGAGTGCTCTGCTGTTAACTTGTTGAAAAGCGCTTTATTGTTTTGTACATTTTTCTTGTCTTGGCTCTTCTTCGTGGTGACCCAACTCCAGAAATGTCGTATCCTCCTCTTTCTCTGAGCTTCAGTTTCTTTAGCCATTTAACGATAACCAACTCCGAGAAGGGGGCCGTAGTTCAAAAACCCCAACCCGTTAACTTTCAAATGTATGCTTACAGCTAGGCCGGCGGGGTGTCCCAGAAACACAATGGAAGTCGCAGACACCCCCGGGCCGGCCGACTCAGATCGGGAGCGCTCCAGAATTTTTTTTTAGAGAATTATAGATATAACAAAACTTGAAAGAATACAAACAGCAATTACAAAATTGGCACCAACACTCTCAAAACTATCATATTAAGAGAGACTAGCAAAACTTGAACTACAGACACTAGAGCAAAGAAGAGAGAGAGGAGATTTGATAACTATTTACAGAATCGTGAAGGACATAGAAACTATTGATAGAGAGGATCTAATAAAATGGGATGATAGAAATACAAGATGACACGGAAAGAAAATCAAGAAAGACAGCAATAGAAGAGATCTGAAAAAGAACAGCTTTCCTCACAGAGTAATAGACATTTGGAACAAGTTAGATGAGAAAATGGTGTGTGGAAAAACAATACATGAATTTAAAAACAGTTTAGATAAAATGAGATATGAAGACGGGACACCACGAGCATAGCTCCCCTTCCCGTAAAAGACAACTAGGTAAATATACACACACGCACGCACGCACACACACACACACACGGGGAGTTGGGGGTGTGTGTGTGTGCAAGGTCATAGCATTACCCATAGATCGGACCTACGAGCTCTGAGCTCTCTTCCAGGAGGGAAATAGCTGTCCATCACGAGTCCAACACGTGATCCAAAGACCAAAGACCAAGTGAATACACACACACACACACACACACACACACACACACACACACACACACACACACACACACACACACACACACACACACACACACACACACACACACACACACACACACACACACACACACACACACACACACACACACACACACACACATGGTGTCTGGCTGTCTCGACAGAGACTGCAGCAGATCCGATCCGAGGTGAAAACATACACACACGTCTCGGTGGCGGATTGGTAAAGCACTGGCCTCACAAGCCGGAGAACCGGGGATCGATTCCTCGGCCGGGCGGAGATAAGTTGGGTTTGTCTCCTTTCACGTTTGTCTCCTTTCACTCTGTTCACCTAGCAGTGAGTAGGTACGGGACGTTAGTCAAGGAGTTGTGACCTTGCTGTCCCGGTGTGTGGTGTGTGAGTGGTCTCAGACCTACCCAGAGATCGGCAAATAATGAGCTCTGAGCTCACTGCCGTAGGGTGGTGTCTGGCTGTCTCGACAGAGACTGCAGCAGATCCGAGGTGAATACACACACACACACACACACACACACACACACACACACACACACACACACACACACACACACACACACACACACACACACACACACACACACACACACACACACACACACACAAACTAGACACTGCGAGATACAAAGGCGGGACTCCACGATCATAGCTCCCCTTCCCGCTATTGTTTGGTCAACAATAAGGTGGAGTAAATCGCTGCAGGTAATTTTTCCATTGCAATTGTACATGGAAAGTACAATCTACGTCTTCACTCACTCTCACATAAGTCAAGAAAATGACTTAATATGCACCCTAAGAAAGCTCAACTCACTCTGCGTGCGTGACTAAGCGCTGGGTAGCCTGTTCCAAAACAGTTGCTAAATCTAATTTATACAATTATTATAATTATTCACTCGCACACAGAATTTTACATTCATACCTTTTCAGTTACATGACAACTTAAATTGATAGTAATAATGATCTATATCCCATTTATTCAACTTGCGCATTACAAATGAATTGATCATTACTTAAGAGTTACCAATGTCAATTTGTAAGTTCTCGAACATTCACGCTGACACGCATGTACATACACACATACATAATTTCTAACTACGCATTTAACTGAATCTACATGTAGTATAATGCTAGCAACTTAGAGTACAATAAACGCTCGGCCACATGAAAGGAGCTAGCCTCAGCGACTTACAATGTAACATACAAGATATTTTTAATTAGTACATGCAGGCATATGAACATTATATATAATTACATGGAGAACATACATGGAACATTAAAATTTTTAAAGGACGGTAGTGGAGAACATTTTGGCAGCTATAAGGGATTGAAAGCTCAAGAAGTATGACGGCTCCGAAGATTATATGGGTGGGAGACAGGGGACGTTGAAATAGGAGGGGAGGGAGGAAGGGGTTCTGTGGGAGTTGGAGGGTCATTGTCACAGTCTACAACTCGAGAGAAAAGCTTAAGGGTGTCCAGGTGCATGATGGATTCTGTGTCTGAATTTAAGTGTTTTACTTTGACTTTATTTGTAGGTTCTAGTGCGAGGACACGGAAGGGACCAAGGAATTTTGGTGAAAGTTTGGAAGATGAAGAATGGTTCTGGGCATATACGATGTCACCTATTGCAATGGTAGATTCTCTCGCATTTTTATTGTGAAAACGGGCCATCTCGTTTTTAGCGAGAGAAAGAGACTGAGTAATTCTCTTGAAGAGAGAGCTGAAATTTGAAAGTGAAAACTTTACAAAATCATCAAGTTTGTAAATGGGACCTATTTATGAAGCAAGAAGGTCATATGGGAGTCGTTTGTCGGAACCAAAGATGACAAAGTGAGGCGACTCTGATATGGACCTATTGATGGCACTGTTAAGGCAGGACTGAATCATAGGGGACATGGTGATCCCAGGAGAGATGGAGGTCAGAAGCGAGGTGTCGGAGAACATTGAGAATCTTTCTGTTTTGGCGTTCAACAAGGCCATTTGAACTGGGGTGGTATGCAACAACATTACATCTTGTGACTTGAAAGGATTTGCAAATATTTGAAAGAATCTCATTGTTGAATTCCGTGCCATTGTCAGAGAGAAGAACTTTGGGAGTAGTGAAGGGGCAAATAACTTTGTCAATGAACGTCTGTGCAATTGTTGTCGCAGTCTTGTCTGGGATAGGTTCAAGTATGCAGAATCTGGAAAAATGATCCATACACACAAACAGGTACTGGTTTCCACTAGAAGTGAGTGGTAATTTGAGAAGGTCAATAGCAACCATATCAAAGGGAATGCTAGGGATTGGGTATGTCAATATGGGAACTTTACTCTGAATATGACCTTTATGACTAGCACAAGAATGACAGGCGTCAATGTGGTTATGAATATCCTTTCTCATGGTAAGCCAAAAGTACTGAAGTCTGGCCTGTGTTAAGCATTTGTCTTTACCTGGATGTGCAGCAAGTGGAGAATCATGTAAAAGGAACAGAACTTCAGGTACTAAGTCAGAAGGAACTAAGAGTTGTTGTACAAGTCTGTTTGGTTCATGCTTGTTGGAAAGTGTGGTTTCATGATAAAGAACATCATCGACAAGTCTGAAGTGGTCCAAGGAGGTAGGGAAGTCTGTAAGATCAGATGTATCTCCTGACTCGAGAGAGAATATCACACGTTTCAACATTGGGTCGGATCTTTGAGCTGCTTGTATACGTGCATGAGTGCAATGTAGTTCAGATCGAAGCTTTAAGAATCATTTAGATAAACACCTAAGCAAGATGCTGTAATGATTATAATTTATTTTATATAATTTATTTTGGTTTTGTTATCATTTGTCTGTTTGATTGTCATTTATCATTAGTTATATGTCAATTTATTAACTATTTACCTGTTTGTTTATTATCTAACTATAACTATGCATTTATTCATGTATTTTTTTGTTATTTACATTACTATAGTTTTTATTTATTAATTTATCTTTATTATGATTTTTTCGCATCCGACCTAGATATGGACCAAAAGGTCTCCTGTTGGTATGCTCCGCCTTTGTAATCTTTTGTACACCAATCTACAGTGCACGCAACCACAACCGCGCAGTGCACAACCACAACCACGCAGTGCACAACCACAACCACTACAAGCAACAGCAAACGAAGGGGTCTACAATCATTACAAGCAACAGTGAACGAAGGGGTCTACAACCACTACAAGCAACAGTGACCGATGGGGTCTACAACCACTACGAGCTACTACTACGATTGAATGAAGGACTGAGGTTGATGTACGTGGAGGTTGATGTACGTGGAGGCAGTCGATTCAAATCAACTTTTGAAATTTGAAGTTATGACTATATATCATTTTGATAGAATAACTACAGAAAAGCTGGTATTTAATATAAATTTAGGGGAGATAGATTATCTTCTTCAAGGGTATAGTGAATCTAAAGCAATTAGTCTATATGTGATGACAGTGTTAGAAGCACTTCAAGGAATACTAGAACAGAATGTTACAATTGTAATACTTGGGGGCATAAAGCACAAGATTATTATTATGAAACTATTTGTAGAAATTGCAAATATGAATATCATTGTAGAAACCCATCTTTCTGTATCATCAAAGAAAAGGCCATAGAACACATGAATGTTGAAATTTTCGTATGCACCCCAAAACAGGAAAACCCCCGACACAAAATAAAACAACAATACAAGGCTACCGATAAAAATACGTAGTGACAGTATTGTGTTAGGGATAAGAGTGATAGAAGGGTGAAAGAAAACTCCAACATCATAGATCGTTATAAACTGGTAGAATGTTCAATAAACCTAGTATAACTAGTAGTTTTAAACCAATTGAAACTAGGAGTGAAAATATTGGGACCAATCCACTACTCCTTGCAAGGAGTAACTGGAAATCATTTATAAACATTAGGTAAGGTTGAATTAGAAGTCATCTTATATAAAAATGAGCATTTGCACATTCCAGTGATACTTGTAGAAGAATCTGTTTTGCCAGGAGATTGCATCTATGAGATTTGCATCTATGAGATTTGCATCTATGAGATTTGCATCTATGAGAAAAGAGAGCATGGTCATATGTCCTACTGAGTTAGGGATATTAGTAAAATCACAGTTAATCCCATTCTCAAATCAACCAGACTTAAAGCCAGTGACAGGAATCAAAGAATCCCTAGAAATAGATAGGAAAGATAACAATTATATTTTAGATAACGAGGCAGAGCAGTCCAGACCAACAGAAAGTAAAGTCACATATAGTAAACCCAACTTAGATGTTCAAGAAATCCCAGAAATTACTATTTAATCAACTACAAATGAGGCTTTGCTAATTGTGGAAGGTGGCGTAATAAAATCGACATTATTACACTCCAGAGCAATTAACAGGGTAGCAGTGCAGTTGAAAGGAATTACTGTAGACTCGGAAATTTTAACCATCCCATAATCAATTAGATTAAAAGGTTTAAAATTGGGCTCGGGGATTTATAAGTTAATTAAGAACACGGTAGAAATATTAGTGATTAGTACTTTGAATAAAGACACAGTCTTAAGAAAAGGTACACAAATAGAATTTTTTCAAGTTTGTACAAAACCCATTGATATTTCAAATGAGAGTACTGAAGAGGTGGAATTACCAATTTCATCAATCAGTTCAGCTCAAGAAAAAACAGAGTTGAGAAAGAAATACAAAAACAAACAAAATAAAATTTAAACCATCCCTTGTGAGCAATTTCCCCGCGGACGTTTGGGCCAGCCTTCTCAACATCTCCCAGTATTCAAATCCCCTTCTCCTCCTCTTCCTCCTCCTCTCCTCCTCCTCCTCCTCTACCTTCCCCTCCCCCTACTTCTTTCTTTCCCCGTTCCCTCCATTCCTCTTATTTAATATCAAGCATGTGTATCACAACTATGTACTTGAAAAAGCTGTAATAAGCGAAACGACGTGCAAATAAAGGCTCCGTCCTCACATGGTGTTTAACTCGTCAGTCTTGTCGGCAACTGCTACTTTCATGAAAATAGAACCTACGAGTTGCCCTGAGTTGGAGGAAAGCTTAGTTGCTTTGCTCTTGAAGCACAACAAAGCAATTTCTTTGCCGGGGGACGCCTTAGGCAAAACAACTGTTTTAAAACATCTGATCAAATTAAAACCAGGGACTCAACCTATCTATATACCTGCCTACAGAGTACCACATTCTAAACTAGCCATTGTAGATAAACTGATCACTGAAATGTTATCGCAGGATATTATTGAACAAAGTAAAAGTGAGTGAAACTTCCCTCTGATTCTGGTGCCAAAATCAGATGGTACCATGCGTCCAGTTATTGATTATAGGGACTTTAATAAGCATATCATACGTGACCGATTGCCATTACCGATGATAGGGGACATTCTTAGAAGTTAGGGAACTGAGATTGGGTATTTTAGCACTATAAATAACAAATCTGCTTTTTGACAAATAGAGTTGCATGAAGACTAACGAGAGTTCACAGCATTTTCTACTCCAACGGAACACTATCAGTTCAAACGAATGCCATTTGGGCTATGTAATAGTCCATTAACTTACACGAGATTAATAAATGCAGTTCTAGATGGGTCGTTAGGAAACACTGTCAGTGCATTTCTAGACGATATTTTAATATTTTCCCAAACAGCGGCTGAGCACTTTAAGAAATTAGATTTGATATTCTCAAGACCAGTTGAAGTAGGATTTAAAGTGAAACCTGAAAAATGTATGTTTTTGCCAGACAGTGTTATCTATTTGGGTCATAAGGTTGAAGCAGTAAAGAATTTTCAAGCTCCAAACAATATAGAAAAAGTTAAAAGTTTCTTAGGAAATTTATCCAAGGGTATGCGGACATTGCTAACCCATTAAGTGCTTTGTTGATGAAGGACTCAAAGTTCATGTGGGGACCTGCACAACAACAGACTTTTGACAAGTTGAAAGATAAACTTTCGAGTTTTCCATTTTTAATATTTCCAGACTATGATAAAGAGTTCATCCTTTGTTAGGAGGCGTGCTGATGCAAGAGAGAAATGGAACTTTTAAATCAATAGCTTACACATCTAGACTTTGTAATAGTGCAGAGAGAAAATACTATATAACAGAAAGAGAAAATTTAGCAGTGATATATTCATTAAAAAGATTTAGAGGCACGATACTGGGATATCCAATCAGAGTGTGGAATGATCATACAGCTATTCAGAACTTACTTAAGCAAAAGAATCTTAGGGGCATACTAGCAAGATGGTTTGCTATACTTCAGTGCTATGAGGTTAGGTTTGAATATATTCCTGGTAGGAAGAATGTTGCAGCAGATGCACTTTCTAGAAATATTAGCCAACCAACGACAGGATATGTATATATATATATATATATATATATATATATTTTTATATATACATATATATATATACTTCATATTTATTTTTTATTATATATATTTTCATATATACATATATATATATATATATGTATCAAGGACTATTACACAGGACGTGCGCACCCAGATTCCTGGCTCCGCTAGCGGAGTCCATTGCTTTCTTTGTAACCTAACATTCTATATTGGACAAATATATCAAAACTAGAAACCTAACATTGTATATAGGACAAATATATCAACTATTGACTTATTCAATGCAGTATAAGTTTTTGTAAACTTTTATAGTAAAATAAGAAACTATTTTTAAGGCACTGTTATGCTTTGAAATGCCAATTTTAGCCGGGTTTAACAGGTATTATTGTATGAGGTTAGTGGAGACCAGGGTTGGCGATTTTTTTTTTTTTTTAAATACGATTTTTTTTTATTTAAATCAGACTTATTTAATTTAAATAAATTTTTTATAGACTTTAAATATTGTGGGATTGCTCTCTGATATAAGATCTGATTGCTAATGGACATTTTTAGCATATCAATATAAGGAGCAGTGTTATATAGACTTGCCACAAGCATGCAAGGAACGGTATAAGCTTACATGTACATTGTAGTATATATCACTGTACAGCCCACAAGTTTCAACAAGATTCTTGTTGAAACTTGTTCTGGGTAAGCAGCTTCTCACTGAGTCAGTTGCTGCTTTGGACCTGGCAGAGTAGTTCCTTCAGGCAGAAAAAATTATCCTGTCTGGAATTATTTCGAAAAACTACCAACAGCTTCTGGCAAAGGGTACCGAGATAAATGTAAAGACTGCAGCCAGGAACTACAGGGCATTGTTTCAAGATTAAAATCTCACAGAGATAAATGCCAAGGTCAGCCACAGCATACAGAAGAAGAAATTGACGATCCAGGTAAATAATGTTATTTATATTGTGTGCATTTCTCCATTTTCTTATGCAACTATATAAATTTGGTAAACAATGGAGAGCATGTGCAATGAAAATGTGAAGGCCTAAAGAGATGATACTTCAACTTCATTACTTCTAAACTTGGGTAATGACTATATCACTATAATATACTGTATCCACTCAACTTTGGGGCCTGGATGATTGTTATTCATTTCATTTAACAGTGTGTAATATATTTCACAGGTTCCATTGGAATTCAGCCCACATGGGATTCAGTCCAAAGGGATTTAGCCTAACCTAACCCAACTAACCCATTATTTTTAGTGAATTAAAATTGGACTGAATCCTGTGTGGGCTGAATTCCAAGCCCACCTATTCCATATCCTGTTAATTATTTCCAAATAATTTAGTGGCTTGTGTGAATATGATCATTATCTAAAAAAAATAACTACTGTACTCAAAAGTAGCCTAAATCACACTGTATTCATTCATTTATTTATTCATTTATAAATTATGCAATATGCTAAAATATCTGTTTCCATTTCAGGATATGTATCAACAGCTTTAATCCCTTCATCATCGGCTCCACTTGAATTATCTGCAAACCTGACTCCACCATTAAAAAGGTCACTATCAGACTTCTCTACAGGCGCCACTTCTGCTAAATCATTTTCATCTAAAAGAAGGTCATCAACATCTCTGGACAGATTTATCATAAAAACTTCAGTCTCTCAAAAGGAAAATCTCGACAAAGAAGTTGCAAGAATGATATTTGCTACAAATTCACCATTTCGCCTTGTTCAGCCTCCTCAGTTTCTCAAGATGGTTCAGAACCTGAGGCCAGGTTATATTCCTCCATCCAGAAAAGATATTGCTGATAAGTACTTGGATCTCGTGTATGAAAAGGAATATAAAAAGTGTGCAGATGACCTGAATAATGAAACTGTATGTCTTTCAATTGATGGGTGGTCTAGCATCCATAATGAGCCCATAATATGTGTCGCTCTAACAACATCCACTGGTCAGATTTATTTAGTTGACACAATAGACACATCAAGGAAACCTCACACTGCTGAATATCTTCTACAACTTGTACAAAATTCGATCAAGAAGGCTGAACAAGATTTTGGTTGTCACATTGGAAATGTTATGACAGACAATGCAGCAAATGCCACCAAGATGAAAAAACTCTTGGAGGAATCGAGTGAACCTGAGCATACCGTCCTCACATACGGATGCGCAGCACACCTATTATATCTACTGGCTCATGACCTTGAGATTGATCATGTAAAACAACACGTGGTCCATGTAGTTAAATATTTTAGAAATAATTTATAATAAAGAAATAATCTATAATAAATAAGTCTATATAACACTG
>NC_134779.1:88618689-88628689 GCF_046742065.1 Oratosquilla oratoria | reverse complement strand
CTTTCTCCTTTAGCTTTGAAGAGATACTGAGATCCTTGTGGTGATTGACGATTAGTGTTGGGCAAGTTGCCAGATATCTCCATATATATTAATTATAGTAAACAAAACAGAATTGGGTATCAAAATTTTGACTTTATTTCAATATACAGAATGTTTTTTCATGCAATGAGGTTGCCAAAAATTTATCTATTTTATTTTATATATAAGAAAAGAAACGGAATTGAGCTGTAATATTTGGCCAAAGTGTTACCACCATCATAGAGAATCTTTTGAAATGTTTACCTAAAATTCGTTAATTTTCCAGAATTTTTCGTGTTTTCGCGTCCCTTAAAGGGGGGGCTGACACTCCACCAGCCGACGCACTTCGTAATCACTTAAGTAGTTGCATAGGCGGCGCACAAGACCCTCAGATGTTGTCGGAGGCCCTCTCCCCAGAAGAGCAGTTGCGGGGCAATGCTTGAGGTAGTGGTCTAAGGTGGGTTCTGGGTGGCTGCAGTGTTGGCATCTTCTTTCTCCTGCCGTAGGGTTGTTATTTATTTGCCAGAAACAACTGTCCTCCAGTCGCAGACGGAAGAGCAGAGTTTCCACTTTTCTAGGTGTGGAGCGAGGAAGTACAAGGGGCTCGTAGTCTGTGACTGCCCTGTACCACCTCGCCCTCTCTGACACCTCTGCCTCCAGTCTGTGCTGAAGGAACCGTTGTACCTGGTTAAGAGCCCTGGTGCGTATGCGCAACTGATTTCTGCTGAGAGGGACGACAACATCGACTTTGGGTCTTTGGCGCGCCGTTTCTGCTGCGGCGTCGGCTAGCTCGTTACCTGGGACGCCCACATGGCTCGGCACCCAGTTGAGCGTAACACTCCTGCCTTGCTGATGTAGCTTCAGCAGGAGTGCTAGGATGGAGGTCAATAGGCGTAGATTGTCGCTGGGCTGTGTTGTATCTAAGCTGCCTAGCAGAGACTGTGAATCCGTGTGGATCACCATAGGACCATCTCGAGATATTAGAGCATGCTCTAACGCTCCTTGGACCGCTATGGCCTCAGCTTGGAGAATGGACGCATAATCAGATACTCTCCTGCCGAAGGTCAAACCATCCGTTACGAAAGCAGCCCCCGCACTACGGGGCCTGTTGGGGTCTACGGAGCCATTCGTATAATAGACCGCCATTCCAGGTTCCGACAGTGCGCGGATGCCTTGTAGGGCCTGCGCTCGTACTCTTTCCTGATCACATAACTTCTTCTTACTGGGAAGCTTTGTGACAACGAAGGTTGCAGGTATCGACAGCCATGGTGGTGGGAACTTGAACTCTGGGTGTGGAGAGTCCCTACCCTTCTCAAGGAGAACGCTGGTGAGCCTGAAGGAGTCCAGGAGCCCAGCCGCCTGAGATAGCCAGGTACCGGAGTGGATAAGATTACCAACCCGTCCCAGAGCTATCACAAGGCTCTGACACAGCTCAGTTATCCTGGGGCTCTGGACTATCTTGGCAAGAAAGTCGACCTCCAGCCTTCTGACCCGTGATGTTAATGAAGGCAATGAAGCCTCCATTTGGAGGTTAACAATCTTGGTCCAAGGTTGAGCTCCCAGGATAATCATTGCTGGGGCTTTTTGGCAAGGCTCCAGGTCTTCAAGCTTGGCAGTCGCCACATTTATGAGAGCTGGGGCAGCGTAGTCCACCAAGCTGCAGACTGCTTGCACATAGAATGTACGAAGGACCTGATGCGTGGCACCAAGTGCCTTCCCCGTCATTGATCTCATAACTGTGGTTCTTGCCTTCAGTCTCTCCTTGAGATAGGCAAGTTCCTTCTGAAAGGTGAGCCTCTCATCAATCCAGACTCTCAGGTACTGAAACTGGTGAACCAGTACAGTCTAAGGTCCTGGATGGTAAGGTGCTCCCCCTCTTTCCAGAGTCTTAATGCCATGTTCTTCGATTTTGTAGGGGAGATCTTTCACCCTAACCTGCAACACTCCGTCGCCACAGTGCTTAAGCAGCGCTGAGCCCTGCTGAAGCACCGCCGTTTCCCAGCAATTATGAGTACAATGTCATCTGCATAAGAGATAACCTTGCACCCATTGGGTAGAGGTAGTTCCAGAATGTTGGAGACGAGCACATTGAACAGAGTGGGGCTGTGGAACACCCCCCCCCTGTGGAGTGCCATTCTCCAGCATTCTGGCCTCTGATATGTGACCCTGAAATCTTACTTTCACAGACCGGTGACTGAGATAGTCAGCAATCCAAGAAAGCAGCTTGCCTTTTACACCCTTGCGGGGCAAGGGTGTCTAATATCACAAGTGGACTGGCCAGCTCAAACGCCTTTTCCAAATCCAAAAAGACCACGATGGACGGTGTGCCACTGACAGCATTGAGGAGTGTTGCTATACTGTTTGCTGTGCCAGTGCCCTTGCAGTAAGCATGTATATGCTCATGCATTGGGCCCAGTTTCCACAGCAGCCTGTTTAGCACCATCCTCTCCGCTGTCTTCCCATGCAGCTTGTCAGGCTGATGGGGCGATAAGCACAAGGTTCTTTTGGCTTTGGACTGGCGTTATGATTGCCGTCTTCCAGGCTGTTGGTAGCTTGCCAGTCCTCCAAGACGCGTTTATCACCCTTAGAAGTGCCTCGTCACCCGCTGGCCCAAGATGGGTCAGCATGGAATAGGTGACGAGGTCCTCTCCAGGTGCCGTGTCTGAGCTGGTCTTGTGTGTGACCCGTAGCTCCTGAAGCGTAAAGCTAGCGTCAGTATCATCCGACCGACTCATCATGTCCTCGACACTATGGCGCCTCACCCCTTGGAGGTCCTGCAGTGTGTCTTGAACACACTACGGGAGTGAGGTGCTGCTGGAGCGAGAGACAAACTCCTGCACCAGCCGCTGCGCCTCAGCATCAGGGGCATGATGAATGCGTCGCGGTTGAGTCCTGCCAGTAGCTTTACGGAGCTTGGACCACAGCTCTGCTAGGGAGGTGTGAGCGTTAAAGCCCTCACAACATTCAAGTAATTTAGCTCTTCTGGCATCTGCAGCTATGACATGTGCGTCATGAACTGCAGCGCGCAAGTTGGCCAAATTGGTCTGAGTTCGGCGCCGTCGGAAAACACGCCTAAGCATATTCACCCGATGGTTGGCCTGTCTCACCTCAGGGGTATAATACCAACTGTTCTTATGTTCTCTGGGGTACTGGCGAGTCTTTGGGATGGCTCTGTTGGCAGCCACCTGAAGGGCTGCAGAAAAGTCAGCTTCTAACGTTCCACGTCCTGTGGTGGAACGTAGGACGCTGCCCATTCTTAAACAGATCTCTCAAAGACTGGCCAGTTTGCCAAAGCAGTCTTTCACCTGGGAACAGGTAATACAGCTGGTATGGGTGGTGCATCCCGTATGTACACAGAGACACCGAAGTAATCACTAGTGACAATAGGATGCACCTTCCAGGTTACCCTAGGGAGGAGAGTGGCCGTCACCAAGGTCAGATCAAGGCGTCCACCTTGCACGTGCGTCGGATTACCATCATTCAAGAACGCAATGTCAGGGCATTCATCTATTATGTAATTTAAGTGGCGCCCAGCGACATTGGGCCCTTGGGGCGACATCAAAATATTATGATGGGCGTTGAAGTCCCCTCCTATGATGAGGAGCCTGTTCGCAGCAAGAGCACACACTTCTCCAAGGTCCAGTTCTGCTCTTTGGTCCCTGTATATGTTATAGATGGTGTACGTTTCATGGGCTCGATGGAGTCGAACCGCAAGAACTTCCACACCATCCCCACATGATACAGGGTCCACGATCTCACTACAGGGGATGGATGATTTGACTAAGATCATGCACCCCCTAGTAGTGGGTAAGCGAGGGAGGGAGAAGATGCGATATCCCGGAAATCGCACCTCATCGCTCACCAATGTCTCTTGGAGAAGTATGATATCGTAATCATACTCTTGCGCAAGCGCAAGGAGATGCGAGCTCTTACTGCGGAACCCGTTTATGTTCCACTGTAGCAACCTTAAGTGATTATTGAACAGGGCGACTTTCTTCCCTGTCTAGTTCCATTAATGTCTCATCTTGTCTTCCCCGGTCAGAAGACAAGATGGGTTGCGTCTTTGTAACAGCGGGAACAGTTCCCTCCTCATCAGAAGAGGAGTCTTCAAGCCTAAATGCATAATGGCGTTGGGGCTTAACAGAAGGCACTTTCCTCGTCTTTGAAGATGTGGGTGTATCTGGCTTGGGGGAAGTGGAAGGGAAGGAGGAGGAGGCAGAGGGAGGGGAGGAGGAGGAAGAGGAGGTGGGAGATGAAGAGGTGGAGGGGGAGGGAGTCCTCTCCTCTCGCCTTGGAGTCTTAGAAGGGTTCCTCTTCTCTTTCAGGAGATTGAGCACGTTCTTGACAGCCCTATCTACCATGACTAGCATCTTCTCTGGATCGCTTTCCCCTAGGGTAGTTACGACTGCAGAGACGACACCAGTCACGATCAAGTCGATATCATCCTCCCTGAGGGGAATGACATCAGACGGATACTGAGGTGGAGGGGGCTGCCGTTCCTGTGCTCGTGGGGTTGGTACTGGGGGCGTGGGCTTGGGGGTAGGCGTGGGTTTGGGTGTAGGCTTAGGCGTAGGTTTGGGCGTGGGGGCTTTTTTTGGGAACTGGCTGTGTTCGGGTGTGTGTGTGTATATCTGTTTTGAGTGCAGGAAAGTGCTCTTGATTGTTCAGATCAGGAGCACTAGGTGTAGGTGGCTGTGGTACGGTGGGAGAGTGCTTCCTGCTGCCCCATACAAATGTACCTGGGGGGGGGGGCAGGTATGAAGTCCTGTCGCTTCTCAGTCCTCTCCTTACAGGTAATGGCCTGAGCTTTACGAGCTGAGCAAGAAGTATTCCAGGCGTGGTGCTTCTTGCTTCAATTGGGGCACTTGGCCACAGTCTCAGTGCCAGCCTTAAACTTGTTGAGACAAGTCTCGGTAGCATGAGACATGCTGCAAATGCCACATTTCGGTTGTTTAGAAATGCACTGCGCCTGGTGATGACCATAACGTTGACACTTGAAGCAACGGAGAGGATCAGGGATTTACGTTCGTACATCATAGCTGCCATACATTCCCAGGTCAATACGGTTAAAAGGTTCGCCTTTAACGGTGATGAAGACCTGGCGTGTGGGCGTCTTATCCCAGCGGCGCATTCTCGTGGCCCCAATCACCCGAGCATGGTCCTCAATGGCCTCAGTCATGTAGGAGGTCGGGTAATTGTGCACCACGAGTCTGTGCCGCTTATCCTTGGGATTAAGTCTCTCCAGGGCCAGAGGCTTTCCATCCAATGATGTTATTGCCTCCAGCTCCTCGACGAGTTGGTAGCTGCTCGGTAACAGCAGCAAGTTACCGTCGCCAAGGTGCCGGAGGGATACAACTTTACCGTGGATGGGGCCTTTCTCAAGAGCTCGTACCACCTCAAAAGCTGTATCGTACCCTGCTTAGGGTACGACCTTGAAAGTGGGGAGCTTGCCACCCTTGTTATGAGAGGGGGCCATCACCACGGCAGCTTCATTATCGGATGGAGGCTCTGATCCTGGAGCGCAGCGCCTTCGTTTCATCACGCCAGTCACGGTATCAGTAGTCGCCATGGCGGTACTAATAACGAGAAAAAAACAAAAACAAAAAGAACTAAGTATGTGTGCAAAGGCTAGCGAAAAAAAAACCACACGTAAATCTAAAGGGGAGGGGGCGGGCGCTTACGAGCTTATGTCGCTTGACGCACGAAACTTGTCTATCTCGCAACATTTATCAAATACGAGGCCCGAGTGCACCTAGACGTACGAGACCGGGCTTGTCTTCTTGAAGGGGGTTCACCCCTCTCCCGTCGTAAAGGCAATTTAAAAAAAACTGACGGGCTATGCCAATCGTACAGGGAGAGTTATGTGGGGCATAATCCTTCCAGAGCAAGATTCCACAAGAAGGGGAATTACCTCGGGTAGCAGTACTTTCGGTTTGGTAAAGCGGGTGTAGCACGTCAATCAGAGCTAGTGACTAGGGTGAAATGACGGCTAATAAGCGTATCCGGAGTGTCGAAGAAACGCAGCGGGGGTGTCCTCTCCATACGGAATCAATCTTATCTCTGTATATATAAATATATTATATGTATATATATTTTTATATATAATATAATTTATATATAATATATATCTAATACATATATATATTATATATATATATATATATATATATATATATATGTGTGTGTGTGTGTGTGTGTGTGTGTATGTATGTATTGTATATATTTTATATTATATATATATGTATATATATGTATATATAAATGTATATATATATATATATACATATATATATATATATATATATATATATATATATATGTATATATATGTCGATCACGAAAGCAACAGGTGATACAATACAACACGGTAGGATATAATGTCAGTGGAGGACAAAATATAATTTTAGGAAGGGATGCCGGACAGAATGTCAATGAAGGCCAAAATATCACGATGGGATGTAATGACAGTGGAAGACAAAAGATCACGATGGGATGTAATTATAGTGGAGGAAAAAATATCACGGTAGGATATAATGTCAGTGGAGGACAAAATATAATTTTAGGAAGGGATGCCGGACATAATGTCAATGAACGACGGGAGGCCGGTGTGAATCACGGTGACGTATGGGGGAAAAAGTGTACAAAAGAGATCGGATGACCGTGATCGACCAGATGTCCGTGATGGGGGAAATGTTAAATTTGATGGGAGAAATGTTAATGAGGCATTGAATATCAATGAAGGACCAAATAATAATATAGAGCAAGGTATAAATAAAAAACAAAATGATAATGTAAGACATGATATTGAAACTCAAAACGTGTCAAAAAGAATTTAATCACGAGTTTCTTAAAACCATGTACTTTAATGCTCGTAGTATTAGGAACAAATTTCAAGAAATACAGGCGTATGTCAAAAGCGAAAATCTCGATATGATAGGAATAACCGAGACATGGTTAAATGGTACAGAGTTCAAAGCTGAATTTAGTATTGCGAGATTTAAACACTTTCATCAGAATAGAAACCACAAGAAAGATGGGGGTGTACTGTTGTACGTTAAAAACAATGTTCATGCTTGTGTTTTAGAGAAAGTGAAACAGGATGCATATGATAGTTTGTGGGTTGAGTTAACCCAAACAAATGGACAAAAAATGAATGTAGGTGTAATATATAGGCTAAAGACATTATCACTAGCAGACGACAAACTGTTATTTCAAGAACTGTCTAGTTTCTGCAACTGGGATTTATTGATAATGGGTGATTTCAATTTTACTGACATTGATTGGATGACCCTTGAACATGGCCATATAGGTAGTCGCTTGATTGATTTTCTTGGTGACAATTACTTAATTCAGCATGTAAAATAGCCCACAAGATATGGAAACTTACTCGATCTATTGATTACTAGCCGCGAAAGCATGGTAACTGATGTAGAAGTCGGTGAAACTGTTGCAAATAGCGATCACAACTTAGTTAGATTCAAACTCCTAATTTTTTTTTAGAATAGATACTTGTGTTTCTAAAATACCCGATTTCAGTAAAGCTCAGTTCATAGGACTACGTCAGGAGCTTCAGCTTACAGATTGTGAGGCAAAATTAAACGAAAGACCTGTAGATCAGATGTGGGAAATATTTCAAAATACGCTCACTAAGATGATTCATACTTACATTTCTTTTAAGGACAGACATCCCCCAAATCAGGCTCTCCCAAAGTGGCTCGACAAAGAAACTGAAAAAAGTATTGCTAGAAAGAGACAGGCTTATAAGAAATATAAGTGCTCGGGTGCATCTAATGACTATGAAAGTTATGTATCAATACAGAGAGATTTAAAAAAGACAATAAAAAACTAAAACAATACGAAATGAACATCGCTGATAAATCCAAAGAGAATCCTAAAGAATTCTATAGTTACATTAGAGATAAAAAGGTTGTTAGGAATCACATTAGTCCACTATTATCTGCTGACGGTCAACTTGAATATTAAAATGAAGGAATGTGTAATATTTTAAACAATTATTTTAGCTCGGTATTCGTAAACGAAACACCTCAAAGTGAACTCCAAACTGAAACCTGTGAAAAGTCTAGGGTAAACTTACTCACTACGGTAAATATAACAAAAGAAAAAATTAAAAGGTGTATAGATAAACTCATACATACATACATACATACATATACCAAGGCTTTTTCCCCCTTACAAGGGGGGTAGCCAAAAAGAAAAAGGCTTAAATTCATTTCCACCCATTCCATCCCTGAAAACACTCCACACCCCTCCACCCTCCCTCTTATCTTAGCACCTCCTGAATGACGGGTCATCCCTGCACCTTGGCCACTGCCCTGGGTCAGAAGCAGTGTCGCAGGACACAGCACATCCACAGCAAGGCCGCTTCATTAAATCGGCGACCCCCCCTCTCCGTCCCCCCATTGCATAAAATGAGAGGACGGGGAGAAATCCCTTCGGGCTGCGTCAAATTTTGCTCACACATACTACCTCACCCCCCATCCAACCGCCCATTCCACCTCATGCTATCACATCATCCATATACAACCATTCTCCATTCTCCCCTGTCTTCTGTCCTCTCCTTTCCTTCCTCAACAGACATTCCCCTCTTCCCCAAAGCCCCCTTCACCCCATCCATCCACCTCATCCTAGGACGTCCCCTCATGTTCATTCCCTCCACATCTGCCTTCCACACCTCTTCTACTAGTCTTTCTTCACTCATTCTTTCCATGTGTCCAAACCATCCTAATATTTTTTCATCAACCCTATCTCCCAACTCCTTTTCCACCCCTGTTCTCCTCCTCACCTCCTCATTTCTCACTCTATCTAGCCTAGTACCCCCCATCATACTTCTCAGACACCTCATCTCAAACACATTCAAACTCCCTCTCTCTTCTTCTCTTATGTTCCATGTTTCTGCCCCATACAGTGCTGTTGGCACAATCACTCCTTCATACAGTCTCCTCTTCGCATCCATTCCCAAATGTCTATTCCTCATTACACTTTTTAATCCACCAAGGCATTTACTCGCTTCTCTCAATCTACATTCTACATCCACTTTCACTCCACCTTTCCCTGCCACATTTGCACCCAAGTATCTAAAACTATCCACTTCCTCCAGTCGCTCTCCCTTAATGCTCACTTCCAGTCTACTGCCACTTTCACCCCTTGTACATCTCATCACCTTACTTTTACCCATTTATCTTTAGCTTTCTTCTATCACATACTCTCCCAAACTCTGCCACCAACTTCCTCAATCCCTCCTCCGATCCTGCCACAAGCGCAGTGTCGTCCGCAAACAAAATCTGGCTCACCTCCCACTTTTCTCAATTTTCTTTAACCATCTCTAATCCCTTGCCCACTACCCTTGCATTTACCTCTCGCACCATCCCCATCCATGTATAAGTTGAACAGCCAGGGTGACATAACGCATCCTTGACGAAGTCCCACCTTCACCTCAAACCACTCACTCTCTCCATTTCCAATCCTGACACAAGCTCTACTATTCTCATAAAAACTCTTGACAGCTCCCAGAAGCTTTCCTCCTATCCCGTATATCTGCATAACCTCCCACAGTGCCCTCCTGTCTACTCTATCATAAGCCTTTTCCAGATCCATAAAAGCCCAAAAAACATCCTTCCCCTTTCCTATAGCTTTCTCACATATCTGTCTTACCACAAAGATCTGATCTACACAACCTCTACCTGTCCTAAATCCACACTGTTCCTCACCAATTACTCCTTCTGTTCCTCTCCTAATCCTCTCAACCAAGATCCTCCCATAAGCCTTCCCAACCACACTCAACAAGCTAATCCCTCTGAAACTACTACATTCACACTTGTCCCCTTTTCCCTTGTAAAGTGGAACTATACAGGCACTCCTCCAGTCCTCCGGCACTCTACCCTCTCTCCAACAAACATTGAATAACCTCACCAACCAGTCCACCATCACTGTACCTCCCTTTTTCAGACATTCTGCATGGCAT
>NC_134779.1:88588689-88613689 GCF_046742065.1 Oratosquilla oratoria | reverse complement strand
AGGGGGTGAGGTTGTGTTCCTGACTAAGAAGGATATAAACGTGAGGTGTGTCACATATGGAAAGAATACAGTAGAGATGATTATGATCGAAGTGGAAGACAGAGATAAGAAGAGCAGAAAGTTTGTGATAAATTATGTGCCTCCGAAAACAGCCTCGTGGGAAGAGAGTGAACATAAAAGTATGTTAGAGGACACAAAGATAACATTAAATAAGATAATGGAAGATGGAGGAAGAATAGTTATGATGGGCGACTATAATTGTAAAGAAATCTGCTGGGAAGAGATGACAGTAAAGGGTGGAGACGGCTCATGGGGAAACGCTCTACTTGAGATGATTACTGACAATACAATGACACAGTGGATACAGGAGAACACTAGGTATAGAAATGAGGAAGAACCATCGAGACTAGACCTAATAATTACATCTGAACCTAGAATAGTGGACAAGATTGAATATAAAACACCAATAAGTAAAAGTGACCACATATTGATTGAACTGGAACTAAATGAAGAAAAATACATGAAAAGAAATGAACAATATAGAAAAGGAAGAATGATGTATGAAAAAACAAACTTTGATAAAATAAGAGAATTCTTTCAAAGAGAAAACTGGGAAGAAATATACAAAGAAGAAACAACAGTGGAAGAGAAATGGAATATTTTGACAAAAATTTACAAAAAAGGAGTGGAAAAGTATGTCCCAAGACAAAAACAAGAAAAAGAATATGTAAAATGCTGGTAAAATAGAAGTTGTAGGGAGTTAAAAGACAAAAGAGACAAAGCTTGGACCAGATGGAAAAAAGACAGAAGGCCTGAAAAATGGAAAATATATACCGGTTATAGAAATGAATATGTACAAGCATGCAGAGAGTAAAAGAGAAAACATGAAAAAGATGTCATAGAAAAGTGTAAAGATCAACCAAAACTATTCTACAGATTTGTAAACAACAAATTGAAAAACAAACAAGACTTGGAGAAATTAAGACAAGGAGGAGTTGAATACACAGAGGAAATTGAAATGGCGGAAATTATGAACAAACATTTTAAATCAGTGTTTACAAGGGAGAACATACAACCTGAAGAGATCGAATAGAAAGAGAAAGTCCCTCCCATGAAAGAAATAGAAGTAACAAAGAACGAAATATTGAAACACTTGAGTAATCTTGATGTCAGAAAATCGCATGGACCAGATGAAATAGCAAACTGGATTTTGAAAGAATGCAGGAATGAATTGGCAAACAAAATACATAGCATAATAAACAGTTCCTTGAAAGAAGGAAAAGTTCCAGAAGATTGGAAAAAAGCAAATATAGTACCTATATATAAAGGAGGAAATAAAGAAGACCCTAACAACTATAGACCAGTCTCTCTAACAAGTACAATAGCAAAAATTTGTGATATGGATGAAGGAATTGAAAGCTATATGAGCTTCTTTGCAGATGATGCAAAACTACTGAAAAGAGTGAACACGGAAGAAGATTGTGAGTCACTACAGAGTGATCTAAATAAAGTACAGGAATGGAGTAGGAAGTGGGAGATGGAGTTCAATACAAAAAAGTGTAGTATAATGGAATTTGGAAAAAGCAAAAACAGAATAACAGGATCATATAAATTGGGAGAAGAAGGAATAAAAAAAGTAGAAAATGAGAAGGACCTGGGAGTCATTGTTATGAATAATATGTCACCTGAGAAACATATATATAAGATTTTTGGAGAAACTTATACTTTAATAAGAACAATTAAAGTGGCATTCACATACCTGGATGAAGAAATGGTGAAGAAAATTCTAATCACCCTGATAAGACCAAGATTGGAATATGCAGCAACGATATGGTCATCAAGTACAAAAAAAAGTATAAAAAAACTTGAAAGAATACAAAGAGCAATTACAAAATTGGCACCAACACTCTCAAAACTATCATATGAAGAGAGACTGGCAAATCTTGAACTACAGACACTAGAGCAAAGAAGAGAGAGAGGAGATTTGATAGCTATTTACAGAATCATGAAAGGCATAGAAATTACTGATAGAGAAAATCTGATAAAATGGGATGATAGAAGTACAAGAGGACACGGAAAGAAAATAAAAAAAGACAGCTATAGAAGAGATCTGAAAAAGAACAGCTTTCCTCACAGAGTAATAGACAGTTGGAACAAGTTAGATGAGAAAGTGGTGTGTGCAAAAACAATACATGAATTTAAAAATAGTTTAGATAAAATGAGATATGAAGACGGGACATCACGAGCATAGCTCCCCTTCCCGTAAAATACAACTAGGTAAATACACACACACACACACACACACACACACACACACACACACACACACACACACACACACACACACACACACACACACACACACACACACACACACACACACACACACACACACACACACACACACACACACTTACGTCGGACGGACGGCGACGATTGACGTCCTGAAGAAAAAGTAAAATATTCGTGGATCTCAACGCAAAGAAAGTACCTATTGTATTTACAGGGAAGGGGATTGCTCGTGGTGTAGTGGGAAAGTGAGGAAAAGGGAGAAGGGGAGGGATTACTGAGGGAAATGGAAGGAAATGAGGAAGGAGAGGACTTGGTCCAGGCAGGGAGACGCCATGTAAACAAGCGCGGGCCAGAGCAATTTAGTGACGATGAAGGGACTAACAAAAAGGTAAAGATTAGAAACATAGATAAGAGCAGCACAATAGAAAGTGAGGATAATAATTTCCATGGATTTAATGAGGGGCGGGGGCGGCGGATACCAACCTCCTCCGACTGGCAAAACTGGAGGAAAAACTTGAACAAATAACCGAACATTGGGAGATTAGGTTCGGTAGAATGTCAAAAATTGCGGAAAGGGTTGAAATATTGGAAGAACTAGAGAAGGCGAACAAAAACTTAACTGATGAAATAGAAGAACTAAAGACAGTTACGAGAAGTAAAAGAGGAGAATGAAGAATTAAAAACGAACAATAAAGACAATAAAGAAACAATAGCAAAAGAGGCACAGGGGTGGAGAAAGATACAGGAAAATAGTAAAGTTGCATTTACTGATATAATTAAACAGCAAATGAAAGAACAAACTGAAGGCTCAGTTATCAAAGTGATGAGACAGAAGGAGAATATTGTAAGAGACTTAGCAGATAAAAAGAAATGTATAATTATATTGGGAATGGAAGAGAAACATAACCCAGATAGAACCACAAGAATCAAAGAGGAAAATGAAAAAGTAAGCAGATTACTAGAATTAGTTCAGGAAGATGAATCTGAAATAATGAAACAAATTGAAGAGAAGTTTAGACTCGGAAAGTATAGTACAGATAAGACCAGACCAATTAAGATTAAATCCAGATCACAAACAACAGCAGAGAATATCTTAGCAAAAACAGGGAAGCTAGCAGCAAGTGAACAATATAAAAAGGTATGGATAAAAAGGGAAATGAATAAAGAGGAAAGAGAGGAAGAAAAAATGAAAAGGAAAGAAGCTAAAAAAAAAAAAAAAAAACGAAACCAGAACGGAGTCAGAAAAACAAGAATTCTACTGGAGAGTAGTGAATATGAAATTGAAGAAATGGACCATAACAGAGAAAAACAAAAAAGAAACAGAGAATACAATGGAAATAACAGAAAGTTAAGAGTATCCTACACAAATATAGATGGATTAATAACAGGACTGAATGAACTGAACGAGTATCTGAAGGAAAAAGAACCGAACATAATGGGAATTGTTGAGACAAAATTAAAAGGTCCACTACCACCCAACAGCATAGGACACAATGCATATAACTATTGGATTAGAAATAGAAAGATAAAACAAGGCGGTGGAGTTATGTTCCTGACTAAGAAGGATATAAACGTGAGGTGTGTCACATATGGAAAGAACAGAGTAGAGATGATTATGATAGAAGTAGAAGATAGAGATAAGAAGAGCAGAAAGTTTGTAATAAACTACGTGCCCCCAAAAACAGCCTCGTGGGAAGAGAGTGAACATAAAAGTATGTTAGAAGACACAAGAATAACATTAAACAAGATAATGGAAGATTGAGGAAGAATAGTTATGATGGGCGACTTTAATTGCAAAGAAGTCTGCTTGGAAGAGATGACCGTAAAGGGTGGAGAAGACTCATGGGGAAATGTTCTACTTGAGATTATTATTGACCACACAATGACACAATGGATTCAAGAGAACACTAGGTATAGAAATGAAGAAGAACCATCGAGACTAGACCTAATAATCACATCAGAACCTGAAATAGTGGAAAAGATAGAATACCAGGCACCAATAAGTAAAAGTGACCACATACTGATAGAACTAGAACTAAATGAAAAAGAAATACATGAAAAGAAATGAACAATATAGAAAAGGAAGATTGATGCATGAATTTTTTTTTTTATAAAATAAGAGAATTCTTTCAAAATGAAAACAGGGAAAGAATACACAAAGAAGATACAACAGTTGAAGAGAAATGGAATATTTTGACAAAAATTTATAAAAAAAAAAAAAAAAAAGGAGTGGAAAAGTATGTCCCAAGACAAAAACAAGAAAAAGAATATGTAAAGTGCTGGTACAATAAAAGCTGTAGAGTGTTAAAAAACAAAAGAGACAAAGCTTGGACCAAATGGAAGTAAAACAAAAGACCAGAAAAATGGAAATTTATACTTGTTATAGAAATGAATATGTACAAGCGTGCAGAGAGGAAAAGAGAAAATATGAAAAAAATGTCAGAAAAATGTAAAGATCAACCAAAACTATTCTACAGATTTGTAAACAACAAACTTAAAAACAAACAAGACTTGGAGAAATTAAGACAAGGAGGAGTTAAATACACAGAGGAAATAGAAATGGCTGAAATTAAGAACAAGCATTTTAAATCTGTGTTTACAAGGGAGACCATACAACCGGAAGAGATCGAATGGAAAGAGAAAGTCCCTCCCATGAAAGAAATAGAAGTAACAGAGAATGAAATAATGAAACACTTGAGTAATCTTGATGTTAGAAAATCACATGGACCAGATGAAATAGCAAACTGGATTTTGAAAGAATGCAGAAATGAACTGGCAGACAAAATACAGAGCATAATAAATAGTTCCTTGAAAGAAGGAAAAGTTCCAGAAGATTGGAAAAAAGCAAATATAGTACCTATATATAAAGGAGGAAATAAAGAAGACCCTAACAACTATAGACCAGTCTCTCTAACAAGTACAATAGCAAAAATTTGTGAAAGAATGATCAAAAGTAAATGGGTAAAATATTTAGAAAAAAACAGCGTGCTTAATCCAAGACAATTTGGATTCAGACAAGGACGACCATGCGTCACTAATTTAATATGTTTCTATTCAAGGCTAATAGATAATACAAGAATGAGATGGATGGGCTGATTGTGCATTTCTAGACCTAAAAAAAGCTTTTGACAAAGTACCACATAAGAAGTTGCTTAAGAAATTAGAAACTGAAGGAGGAATACAGGGCAAACTGCTTAAATGGATGGAAGACTTTTTGCAAGAAAGGAAAATGAGAGTAGTGATAAGAGACAAACACTCAAGATGGGATGACGTAATAAGCGGTGTTCCACAAGGAACAGTTCTGACCCCAATAATGTTTGCTATATATATTAATGATATGGACGAAGAAATTGAAAGTTATCTGAGCTTCTTTGCAGATGATGCAAAACTATTAAGAAAAGTGAACACAGAAGAAGATTGTGAGTCACTACAGAGTGATCTATATAAAGTATGAGAATGGAGTAGGAAGTGGGAGATGGAGTTCAACACTAAAAAGTGTAGTATAATGGAATTTGGAAAAAGCAAAAACAGAATAACAGGATCATATAAATTGGTAGAAGAAGGAATAAAAAAAGTAGAAAATGAGAAGGACCTGGGAGTCAATTATTATGAATAATATGTCACCTGAGAAACATATAAATAAGATTTTTGGAGAAACTTATACTTTAAAAAGAACAATTAAAGTAGCATTTACATACCTGGATGAAGAAATGGTAAAGAAAATTCTAATCACTCTGATAAGACAAAGATTGGAATATGCTGCAACGATGTGGTCACCAAGCACAAAAAAATGTATAAAAAAACTTGAAAGAATACAAACAGCAATTACAAAATTGGCACCAACACTCTCAAAACTATCATATGAAGAGAGACTAGCAAAACTTGAACTACAGACACCAGAGCAAAGAAGAGAGGAGATTTGATAGCTATTTACAGAATCATGAAAGGCATAGAAATTATTGATAGAGAGAATCTGATAAAATGGGATGATAGAAGTACAAGAGGACACGGAAAGAAAACCAAGAAAGACAGCTATAGAAGAGATGTGAAAAAGAACAGCTTTCCTCACAGAGTAATAGACAGTTGGAACATGTTAGATGAGAAAGTAGTGTGTGCAAAAACAATACATGAATTTAAAAATAGTTTAGATAAAATGAGATATGAAGACGGGACATCACGAGCATAGCTCCCCTTCCCGTAAAATACAACTAGGTAAATACAACTAGGTAAACTAGGTAAATACACACACACACACACACACACACACACACACACACACACACACACACACACACACACACACACACACACACACACACACACACACACACACACACACACACACACACACACACTGGGAAAAATTCTAAATGGAAGAGACAACAGTGGAAGAGAAATGGAACATACTGTTGGATAATTACAATGAAGGGGTAAACAGGCATGTACCAATACAAAAGCGAGAGAGAGAGTACATTAAATGTTGGTTCAACAAAAGATGCAGTGAGGCAAAACACAGAAGGGACAAAGCTTGGAAAAGGTGGAGAAAAGACAAAAAACAAAGCAAATGGCAAATTTATATAAACTATAGAAATGAGTATTTTAATGTGAGAAGAGAGGAGAAAAGGAACCATGAGAAGGATATTATAGATAAATGCAAAGATCAGCCCAAACTATTCTACCGGTATGTAAATGGTAAACTTAAAACCAAACAGGAACTAGTGAAACTACGCCAAGGAAATATAGAATACACAAAAGAATTAGAGATGGCCGAAGTCATGAACAACCACTTTAAATCTGTCTTCACCAGAGAGAAAATACAAAATTGGGACGTAGATAATAACAAACATTCTCCCCACATGAGTGAATTTACAACATCACAAAAAGAAATATCAGAACATCTATCAAAATTGGACGTCAGAAAATCACATGGCCCGGATGGAATTTCAAATTGGATTCTAAAAGAATGCAAAGAAGAGCTAACGGACCAAATACACAACATAATAAACAGCTCACTCAAGGAAGGAAAGATACCTAATGACTGGAAAAATGCTAACATTGTACCAATATATAAAGGAGGAAACAAGGAAGAACCCACCAACTATAGACCAGTATCACTAACAAGCACTATAGCCAAAATTTGTGAGAAAATCATCAAGAATAGATGGGTAAAACACCTGGAAGATAACAACATATTAAACCCAAGACAATTCGGGTTCAGACAAGGTAGATCATGCACCACAAACTTGATATGCTTCTACTCAAGACTAATAGACATAGTGCAAGAAAGAAACGGATGGGCTGATTGTGCATTCCTAGACTTGCAAAAAGCATTTGACAAAGTACCACACAGAAAACTACAAAAAAAAAAAAAAAAAAAAACCTGGAACACATAGGAGGAATACGAGGGAACCAACTAAAATGGATGGAGGACTTCCTGACTGGAAGAAAGATGAGAGTAGTACTCAGAGAAAGATATTCAGATTGGAAAGAGGTGATCAGTGGAGTACCGCAAGGATCTGTACTGGCTCCAATAATGTCTGCTATCTATATGAATGATATGGACGAGGGCGTGAACTGTTACATGAGCTTCTTTGCTGATGACGCCAAACTGATAAGGAAAGTAGAAACTGATAAGGACTGTGAAGCACTGCAAGAAGATCTGAATAGGGTATGGAACTGGAGTTAGAAATGGGAAGTGGATTTTAATACTAAGAAGTGTAGCATAATGGAGTTTGGAAAAAGCAAAAACAGAATATCAAGAAAATATACAATTGGAACCAAGGAAGTAAAGAAAGTAGGATCCGAAAAAGACTTGGGAGTTATTATCACAAACGACTTGTCCTATGATACACAGATTAACAAAATTGTCGGGGAGACTTACAACTTGCTAAGATCAATAAAAGTGGCTTTTGCTTACCTGGACGAAGACATGATAAAAAAAATATTGGTTACATTGATAAGGCCTAGACTAGAGTATGCGGCGACATTGTGGTCCCCCAGTACCAAAAAGAACATAAAGAAAATAGAAAGAATCCAAAGAGCAGCTACAAAAATGGCACCTGCACTTGCAAACCTATAATACGAGGAGAGATTGGCTAAACTGGAGCTACCGACACTGGAGCAAAGAAGAGAGGAGACCTACTGACCATCTACAGAATCATGAAAGGCACAGAGATACTTGATAGAGAAGAATTACTAAACTGGGACAAGAGAAACACAAGAGGACATGGAAGGAAATTAAGAAAACATAGCTATAGAAGAGAACTGAAGAAAAACAGTTTTCCACATAGAGATTTGGACACTTGGAACAAACTGGATAATGAAATAGTATGCGCAAAAACCATTCATGAGTTTTAAAGCAAACTAGACACTGAGAGATACAATGGCGGGACAACACGAGCATAGCTCCCCTTCCCGCAAAATACAACTAGGTAAATACAACTAGGTAAATACACACACACACACACATACACACACACACACACACACACACACACACACACACACACACACACACACACACACACACACCCGATGGCGGATTGGTAAAGCACTGGCCTCACAAGCCGGAGAACCGGGGTTCGATTCCCCGGCCGGGCGGAGACAAGTTGGGTTTGTCTCCTTTCACGTGTAGCCCCTGTTCACCTAGCAGCGAGTAGGTACGGGACGTTAGTCAAGGAGTTGTGACCTTGCATTCCCGGTGTGTGGAGTGTGAGTGGTCTCAGACCTACCCAGAGATCTGCTAATAATGAGCTCTGAGCTCACTGCCGTAGGGTGGTGTCTGGCTGTCTCGAAAAGAGGCTGCAGCAGATCCGAGGTGAATACACACACACCAACACACACACACACACACACACACACACACACACACACACACACACACACACACACACACACACACACACACACACACACACACACACACACACACACACACACACACACACACACACACACACACACACACACACACTTCAACGAACGAACGGCTTAGAGGACGTTCTGAAGAAAAAGTGAAATTTCGTGGATCCCGAAGCAAAGGAAGTACCTATTGTATTTACAGGGTGGGGGGAAATTGCTCGTGGTGTAGGGGAAAGTGAGGAAAAAGGAGAAGGGGAGGGATTACTGAGGGAAATGGAAGGAAATGAGGAAGGTGAGGACTTGGCCCAGGCAGGCAGACGCCATCTAAACAAAAGAGGTCCAGACCAATTTAGCGACGACGAAATGTCTAACAAAAATGTAAAGATCAGAAGTATAGATAAGAGCAATACAGCAGAAGGTGATGAGAATATTTTCCAGGGATTTAAAGAGGGTGGGGGGGGACACAACCCCCCCCCCCCGATTAACAAGACTAGAAGAGAAGTTCGATAAGATGATCGAGCACTGGGAACTTAGGTTCGGTCACGTTAACAACATTGTTCAGAGGGTTGAAAAATTGGAAGAACTAGAGAAGGCGAACAAAAACTTAACTAAGGAAATTGAAGAATTAAAAAAACAGTTAAAAGAAGTAAAAGAGGAGAATAAAGTCTTAAAGGAGAATAATAAGGACAACAAGGAGGGTTGGAAAAAAATTCAAGAAAACAGTAAAGTTGCATTTACTGACATAATCAAACAACAAATGAAAGAACAAACTGAAGACTCAGTTATTAAAGTGATGAGACAGAAGGAGAATATAGTAAGAGACTTAGCAGATAGAAAGAAATGTATAATTATATTAGGAATGGAAGAGAAACATAACCCAGATAGAACCACAAGAACCAAAGAGGAAAATGAAAAAGTAAGAAATTTACTCGAATTAGTTCAGGAAGATGAGCCAGAAATAGTGAAACAAATCGAAGAATAATTCAGGCTTGGGAAATATAGTACAGACAAGACCAGACCAATTAAGATTAAATTCAGGTCACAAACGACGGCAGAGAATATCTTATCCAAAACAGGGAAACTAGCAACAAGTGAACAATATAAAAAGGTATGGATAAAAAGGGAAATGAATAATGAAGAAAGAGAGGAGGAAATAAGGAATAGACATGAAGCTAAGAAAAAAAACGAGGCCAGAACGGAGACAGAAAAACAAGAATTCTACTGGAGAGTAGTGAATATGAAATTGAAGAAATGGAACATAAAAGAGAGAAACAAAAAAGAAACAGAGAATACAATGGAAATAACAGAAAGTTAAGAGTATACTACACAAATATAGATAGATTAATAACAGGACTGAATGAACTGAACAAATATCTGAAAGAAAAAGATCCGGACATAATGGGAATTGTTGAGACAAAATTAAAAGGTCCACTACCACCCAACAGCATAGGACACAATGCATATAATTATTGGATTAGAAACAGAAAGATAAAACAAGGGGGTGGAGTTATGTTCCTGACTAAGAAGGATATAAACGTGAAGAGAGTCACATATGGGAAGAATACAGTAGAGATGATTATGATAGAAGTAGAAGACAGAGATAAGAAGAGCAGAAAGTTTGTAATAAACTACGTGCCCCCAAAAACAGCCTCGTGGGAAGAGAATGAACATAAAAGGATGTTAGAAGACACAAGAGTAACACTAAACGAGATAATGGAAGATGGAGGAAGAATAGTTATGATGGGCGACTATAATTGCAAAGAAATATGCTTGGAAGAGATGACCGTAAAGGGTGGAGAAGACTCATGGGGAAGTGTTCTACTTGAGATGATTATTGACCACACAATGACACAATGGATCCAAGAGAACACTAAGTATAGAAATGAAGAAGAACCATCGAGACTAGACCTAATAATCACATCAGAACCTAAAATAGTGGAAAAGATAGAATACCAGGCACCAATAAGCAAAAGTGACCACATATTGATAGAACTAGAACTAAATGAGAAAAAATACATGAAAAGAAATGAACAATATAAAAAAGGAAGATTGATGTATGATTTTTTTTTTTTTTATAAAATAAGAGAATTCTTTCAAAATGAAAACAGGGAAAGAATACACAAAGAAGATACAACAGTAGAAGAGAAATGGAATATTTTGACAAAAAATTATAAAAAAGGAGTAGAAAAGTATGTCCCAAGACAAAAAAATGAAAAAGAATATGTAAAATGCTGGTACAACAAAAGTTGTAGGGAGATAAAAGACAAAAGAGAAAAAGCTTGGACCAAATGGAAGAAAAACAAAAGACCAGAAAAATGGAAAATATATACTTGCTATAGAAATGAATATGTACAAGCATGCAGAGAGGAAAAGAGAAAATATGAAAAAAATGTCATAGAAAAATGTAAAGATCAATCAAAACTATTCTACAGATTTGTAAACAACAAATTGAAAAACAAACAAGACTTGGAGAAATTAAGACAAGGAGGAGTTGAATACACAGAGGAAATTGAAATGGCGGAAATTATGAACAAACATTTTAAATCAGTGTTTACAAGGGAGAACATACAACCTGAAGGGATCGAATGGAAAGAGAAAGTCCCCCCTATGAAAGAAATAGAAGTAAAAAAGAATGAAATATTGAACCACTTGAGTAATCTTGATGTCAGAAAATCACATGGACCAGATGAAATAGCAAACTGGATTTTGAAAGAATGCAGGAATGAACTGGCAGACATAAAACATAGCATAATAAACAGTTTCTTGAAAGAAGGTAAAGTTCCAGAAGATTGGAAAAAAGCAAATATAGTACCTATATATAGAGGAGGAAATAAAGAAGACCCTAACAACTATAGGCCAGTCTCTCTAACAAGTACAATAGCAAAAATTTGTGAAAGAATTGTCAAAGGTAGATGGGTAAAATATTTAGAAAAAAACAACGTGCTGAATCCAAGGTAATTTGGATTCAGACAAGGACGATCATGCGTCACCAATTTAATATGTTTCTATTCAAGACTAATAAATATAATACAAGAAAGAGATGGATGGGCTGATTGTGCATTTCTAGACCTAAAAAAAGCTTTTGACAAAGTACCACATAAGAAGTTGCTTAAGAAATTAGAAACTGAAGGAGGAATACAGGGCAAACTGCTTAAATGGATGGAAGACTTTTTGCAAGAAAGGAAAATGAGAGTAGTGATAAGAGATCAACACTCAAAATGGGATGAAATAATAAGCGGTGTTCCACAAGGAACAGTTCTGGCCCCAATAATGTTTGCTATATATATTAATGATATAGATGATGGAATTGAAAGCTATATGAGCTTTTTTGCAGATGATGCAAAACTATTGAAAAAAGTGAACACGGAAGAAGATTGTGAATCACTACAAAGAGATCTAAATATAGTACAGGAATGGAGTAGTAAGTGGGAGATGGAGTTCAATATTAAGAAGTGTAGTATAATGGAATTTGGAAAAAGTAAAAACAGAATAACAGGATCATATGAATTGGGAGAAGAAGGAATAAAAAAAGTAGAAAATGAGAAGGACCTGGGGGTCATTGTTATGAATAATATGTCACCTGAGAAACATATATATAAGATTTTTGGAGAAACCTATAATTTAATAAGAACAATCAAAGTGGCATTTACATACCTGGATGAAGAAATGGTGAAGAAAATTCTAATGACTCTGATAAGACCAAGATTGGAATATGCAGCAACGATATGGTCACCAAGTGCAAAACAATGCATAAAAAAAACTTGAAAGAACACAAAGAGCAATTACAAAATTGGCACCAACACTCTCAAAACTATCATATGAAGAGAGACTAGCAAAACTTGAACTACAGACACTAGAGCAAAGAAGAGAGAGAGGAGGTTTGATAGCTATTTATAGACTCATGAAAGGCATAGAAATTACTGATAGAGAGAATCTGATAAAATGGGATGACAGAAATACAAGAGGACATGGAAAGAAAATAAAAAAAGACAGCTATAGAAGAGATGTGAAAAAGAACAGCTTTCCTCACAGAGTAATAGACAGTTGGAACAAGTTAGATGAGATAGTGGTGTGTGCAAAAACAATACATGAATTTAAAAATAGTTTAGATAAAATGAGATACGAAAACGGGACATCACGAGCATAGCTCCCCTTCCCGTAAAATACAACTAGGTAAATACAACTAGGTAAATACACACACACACACACACACACACACACACACACACACACACACACACACACACACACACACACACACACACACACACACACACACACACACACACACACACACACACACACACACACACACACACACACATACTCCACCGAACGACGGCGTAGAGGACGTTCTGAAGAAAAAGTGAAATTTTCGTGGATCCCAAAGCAAAGGAAGTACCTATTGTATTTACAGGGTGGGGAGAAATTGCTCGTGGTGTAGTGGGAAGGTGAGGAAAAAGGAGAAGGGGAGGGATTACTGAGGGAAATGGAAGGAAATGAGGAAGGAGAGGACTTGGCCCAGGCAGGGAGACGCCATGTAAACAAAAGAGGTCCCGACCAATTTAGTGACGACGAAATGTCTAACAAAAATGTAAAGATTAGAAACATAGATAAGAACAATTCAATGGAAGGTGAGGATAATAATTTCCAAGGATTTAAAGAGGGGAAGGCGGATACCAACCTCCCCCGACTAGCAAAACTGGAAGAAAGGCTTGAACAAATGACTGAACATTGGGAGATTAGGTTCGGTAAAATGTCAAAACGTGCATAAAAGTTTGAAAGATCGGAAGAACTAGAGAAGGCGAACAAAAACTTATCTGATGAAATAGAAGAACTAAAAAGACAGTTAAAAGAAGTAAAAGAGGAGAATAAAGAGTTAAAAACGAACAATAAAGACAATAAAGAAACAATAGCAAAAGAGGCACAGGGGTGGAGAAAGATACAGGAAAATAGTAAAGTTGCATTTACTGATATAATTAAACAGCAAATGAAAGAACAAACTGAAGACTCAGTTATCAAAGTGATGAGACAGAAGGAGAATATAGTAAGAGACTTAGCAGACAAAAAGGAATGTATAATTATATTAGGAATGGAAGAGAAACATAACCCAGATAGAACCTCAAGAATCAAAGAGGAAAATGAAAAAGTAAGCAGTTTACTACAATTAGTTCAGGAAGATGAACCAGAAATAATGAAACAAATCGAAGAGAAGTTTAGACTCGGAAAGTATAGTACAGATAAGACCAGACCAATTAAGATTAAATTCAGGTCACAAACGACGGCAGAGAATATCTTATCCAAAACAGGGGAACTAGCAACAAGTGAACAATATAAAAAGGTATGGATAAAAAGGGAAATGAATAAAGAAGAAGGAGAGGAAGAAAAAAAGAAAAGACTTGAAGTTAAGGAAAAAAACGAGAACAGAACAGAGTCAGAAAAAGAGAGATTCTATTGGAGAGTAGTGAATATGAAACTAAGGAAATTCGACATACAAGAGAAAAACAAAAGGGAAACAGAGAACACAATGGAAGTGGCAGAAAACTAAGTGTGTCTTACACAAATATAGATGGATTAATAACAGGATTGAATGAGCTGAATGATTATTTGAAGGAAAAAGAACCGCACACAATGGGAATTGTTGAGACAAAATTAAAAGGTCCACTACCTCCCAACAGTGTAGGACATGATGCATATAATTATTGGATTAGAAACAGAGAGACAAAGCAAGGGGGTGGAGTTATGTTCCTGACTAAGAAGGATATAAACGTGAAGATTGTCACATAAGGAAAGAATACAGTAGAGATGATTATGATAGAAGTGGAAGACAGAGATAAGAAGAGCAGAAAGTTTGTGATAAATTATGTGCCTCCGAAAACAGCCTCGTGGGAAGAGAGTGAACATAAAAGTATGTTAGAGGACACAAAGATAACATTGAATAAGATAATGGAAGATGGAGGAAGAATAGTTATGATGGGCGACTTTAATTGCAAAGAAATCTGCTTGGAAGAGATGACAGTAAAGGGTGGAGACGGCTCATGGGGAAACGCTCTACTTGAGATGATTACTGACAATACAATGACACAGTGGATACAGGAGAACACTAGGTATAGAAATGAGGAAGAACCATCGAGACTAGACCTAATAATTACATCTGAACCTAGAATAGTGGACAAGATTGAATATAAAACACCAATAAGTAAAAGTGACCACATATTGATTGAACTGGAACTAAATGAGAAAAAATACATGAAAAGAAATGAACAATATAGAAAAGGAAGAATGATGTATGAAAAAACAAACTTTGATAAAATAAGAGAATTCTTTAAAAAAGAAAAATGGGAAGAAATATACAAAGAAGAAAACAGTGGAAGAGAAATGGAATATTTTGACAAAAATTTACAACAAAAAAAAGGAGTGGAAATGTATGTCCCAAGACAAAAACAAGAAAAAGAATATGTAAAATGCTGGTAAAATAGAAGTTGTAGGGAGTTAAAAGACAAAAGAGACAAAGCTTGGACCAGATGGAAAAAAAGACAGAAGGCCTGAAAAATGAAAAATATTTACTTGTTATAGAAATGAATATGTACAAACGTGCAGAGAGGAAAAGAGAAAATATGAAAAAGATGTCATAGAAAAGTGTAAAGATCAACCAAATCTATTTTACAGATTTGTAAACAACAAATTGAAAAACAAACAAGACTTGGAGAAATTAAGACAAGGAGGAGTTGTATACACAGAGGAAATTGAAATGGTGGAAATTATTAACAAACATTTTAAATCAGTGTTTACAAGGGAGAACATACAACCTGAAGAGATCGAATGGAAAGAGAAAGTCCCTCCCATGAAAGAAATAGAAGTAACAAAGAACTAAATATTGAAACACTTGAGTAATCTTGATGTCAGAAAATCGCATGGACCAGATGAAATAGCAAACTGGATTTTGAAAGAATGCAGAGATGAACTGGCAGACATAATACATAGCATAATAAACAGTTCCTTGAAAGAAGGAAAAGTTCCAGAAGATTGGAAAAACGCAAATATAGTACCTATATATAAAGGAGGAAATAAAGAAGACCCTAACAACTATAGACCAGTCTCTCTAACAAGTACAATAGCAAAAATTTGTGAAAGAATTGTCAAAAGTAGATGGGTAAAATATTTAGAAAAAAAAACAACAACGTGTTAAATCCAAGGCAATTTGGATTCAGACAAGGACGATCATGCGTCACCAATTTAATATGTTTCTATTCAAGACTAATAGATATAATACAAGAAAGAGATGGATGGGCTGATTGTGCATTTCTTGACCTAAAAAAAAAGCCTTTGACAAAGTACCACATAAGAAGTTGCTTAAGAAATTAGAAACTGAAGGAGGAATACAGGGCAAACTACTTAAATGGATGGAAGACTTTTTGCAAGAAAGGAAAATGAGAGTAGTGATAAGAGATCAACACTCAAAATGGTATGAAGTAATAAGCGTTGTTCCGCAAGGAACAGTTCTGGCCCCAATAATGTTTGCTATATATATTAATGATATGGATGAAGGAATTGAAAGCTATATGAGCTTCTTTGCAGATGATGCAAAACTACTGAAAAGAGTGAACACGGAAGAAGATTGTGAGTCACTACAGAGTGATCTAAATAAAGTACAGGAATGGAGTAGGAAGTGGGAGATGGAGTTCAATACAAAAAAGTGTAGTATAATGGAATTGGGAAAAAGCAAGAACAGAATAACAGGATCATATAAATTGGGAGAAGAAGGAATAAAAAAGTAGAAAATGAGAAGGACCTGGGAGTCAATTATTATGAATAATATGTCACCTGAGAAACATATTAAACAATTAAAGTGGCATTCACATACCTGGATGAAGAAATTGTGAAGAAAATTCTAATTACTCTGATAAGACAAAGATTGGAATATGCAACAACGATATGGTCACCAAGTACAAAAAAAATGTATTAAAAAAATTGAAAGAATACAAAGAGCAATTACAAAATTGGCACCAACACTCTCAAAACTATCATATGAAGAGAGACTAGCAAAACTTGAACTACAGACACTAGAGCAAAGAAGAGAGAGAGGAGATTTGATAGCTATTTACAGAATCATGAAAGGCATAGAAATTACTGATAGAGAGAATCTGATAAAATGGGATGATAGAAGTACAAGAGGACACGGAAAGAAAATAAAAAAAGACACCTATTGAAGAGATGTGAAAAAGAACAGCTTTCCTCACAGAGTAATAGACAGTTGGAACAAGTTAGATGAGAAAGTGGTGTGTGCAAAAACAATACATGAATTTAAAAATAGTTTAGATAAAATGAGATATGAAGACGGGACATCACGAGCATAGCTCCCCTTCCCGTAAAATACAACTAGGTAAATACACACACACACACACACACACACACACACACACACACACACACACACACACACACACACACACACACACACACACACACACACACACACACACACACACACACACACACACATATATATATATATATATATATATATATACATATATACATATATATACATACATATATATATATATACATATATATATACATATATATATAAATATATGAATATATATATACATATATATATATATAAATATATATATATATATAAATATATAAATATATATATATAAATATATATATATATATATATATATATATATATATATATATATATATATATACACTATCCGCGGGCTTCGCCCTCCCCGGCTTCGCCGGGGGCTTGGCTGCGCAAACAGCGGCCTACGGCCGCAGCTCTCTGCCTTCTAATCCCTCGTTTTCCCTTTCGGCTTCGGCCTCGGGGCGGAACCCCAACACGGGGTCCTCAGCACGAAGAAGAACGGGAAGAAGAACGCGAAGAAGAACGCGAGGAAGAAGAATGCGAAGAAGAACATGAAGTAGAATGCGAAGAACTCGAAGAAGAACGCGAGGAAGAAGAACGCGAGGAAGAAGAACGCGAGGAAGAAGAACGCGAAGGAGAAGAACGCGAACGAGAACGCAAAGAAAAATGCGAAGAAGAACGCGAAGAAAAACGCGAAGAAGAAGAAGAAGAAGAAGAAGAAGAAGAAGAAGAAGAAGAAGAAGAAGAAGAAGAAGAAGAACGCGAAGTTGAAGAAGAAGCAGAAGAACGCGAAGAAGAAGAAGAAGAAGAAGAAGAAGAAGAAGAAGAAGAAGAAGAAGAAGAACGCGAAGAAGAAGAAGAACGCGAAGAAGAAGAACGCGAAGAAGAAGAAGAAGAACGCGAAGAAGAAGAACGCGAAGAAGAAGAAGAAGAAGAAGAAGAGGAACGTGAAGAAGAAGAAGAAGAAGAAGAGGAACGCGAAGAAGAAGAAGAAGAAGAAGAAGAAGAAGAAGAAGAAGAAGAAGAAGAAGAAGAAGATGAAGAATATCACCTGACCCCGACTTACCCAAGCGCTTTTTCAAGAATATTTTTAGGACAAAGTGTCACCGTAATACCACCTGTCTCCGACTTCCACAGCGTTTTTTAGAAGAATATTTTTATTTAGACTTAGATACATACATACGGTGATCAAAAAGTAATGACAGTGATACCATATATTTTCACGGTACAGAGGTAAATCCAAATAGTGGCCTACATTCCTTCAAAGTACTCCCCTCCTGCCTCTATGCAACGTTCCATCCTCTTTCGCCACTTCATGAAGCACTCACGGTACTCAGAAGCCGATATACCTCGTAGCTCTGAATTGACTGCCCGCGCCAGATCTTGGATGCGGTGAAACAGCTTCCCTGCGATCGCACCCTTGATCTTTGGAAACAACCAAAAATCACAGGGAGCAAGGTCAGGCGAGTAGGGTGGGTGGGGGAGAAGTGTGATCCCCTGCTGCTCCAGGAACTGCACAGTGAGGCGAGCTTTGTGGGGGGCAGCATTGTCATGGTGCAGCAAAAGGCGCGATCGGCGACGGGTTGATGCAGTCTTGGCCTGATATTCCAGGACTCGAGGAAGGACGTGATCAGTGTAGTACTGGGCTGTGATAGTACACTGTTGAGGCATTACATCCACACACATTGGTCCTTGTGAATTGAAGAAGATGGTGAAAAGGCGCTTCCTGCTGCGAAATCCTTCCTTCAGAATCTGAGGTCGAGGTTCTTCATCACTCAACCACACCATGTTAGACTGCTTGTCTCTGGTGGTGAAGAAAGAAATCCAATACTCATCTCCGGTAGCTACATCTGAGAACCGTTTCGGACCATTTGGCTCGAATTCAGCCAGCCATAGACGACAAATCCGCACCCGTTCGCTCTTCTGCTCTTCCGTAAGCAAATGAGGTATCCATCGAGCACACTTCTTCCTCAGCCCTAAGTGTTCATGCACGATGTCATGTGCGCTCCCATAACTGACACCGAGCTCCAAGGATAAGAATCGAAGAGTAACAGTTGGATCTTCGTCAATGATGGCCCGCGCACGGACCGTCGTTGCTTCGGTCACGGATGTCCGAGGGCGGCCAGGACGATGATCATCTTCTAGCTGCAATTTTCCGGCTGCGAAAGCTCGAATCCACCGGAAAACAGTTTCCAGTGATGGAGTAGACTCGGGAAAAACTTGCAACAATTCCTCTCTGATCTCCGTTGCTTTTTTTCCCGAGTTTCCACCTTGTGAAGGTGTAGAATCTGCAGCCTTCTTTCGAAAAATCCATGTTTCCGGTTAGAGAGGCAAACCAACAATGACGCAATCGCACAGCGCAACGATAAAATGTAAGCTAGACAAACAGCGACAAGCTCAAACATGTAACAACAGGCAACACTTGCTGCCCCTTGCTCCCCCCCCCCAACACTTATAGTCTCTCAGCTAAGAGTCCGACTGTCATTACTTTCTGATCACCCCTGGTACATATACCAAGGCTTTTTCCCCCTTACAAGGGAGGTAGCCAAAAAGGGAAAGGCATAAAATCATTTCCACCCATTCCATCCCTGAATACACTCCACACCCCTCCACCCTCCCTCCTATCTGAGCACCTCCTGGATGATGGGTCATCCCTGCACCTTGTCCACTGCCCTGGGTCAGAAGCAGTGTTGCAAGACACAGCACATCCACAGCAAGGCTGCTTCATTAAATCGGCGACCCCCCCTCTCCGTCCCCCCATTGCATAAAATGAGAGGACGGGGAGAAATCCCTACGGGCTGCATCAAATTTTGCTCACACATACTACCTCACCCCCCACCCCCCGCCCATTCCAACTCATGCAATCACAACATCATCCATATACAACCATTCTCCATTCACCCCTGTCTTCTGTCCTCTCCCTTCCTTCCTCAACACACATTCCCCTCTTCCCCAAAGCCCCCTTCACCCCATCCATCCACCTCATCTTAGGACGTCCCCTCATGTTCACTCCCTCCACATTTGCCTTCCATACCTCCTTTACTAGCCTTTCTTCACTCATTCTTTCCATATGTCCAAACCAACCTAATACTCTTTCATCAACCCTATCTCCCAGCTCCTTTTCCACCCCTGTTCTTCGCCTTACCTCCTCATTTCTCACTTTATCTAGCCTAGTAACCCCCATCATACTTCTCAGACACCTCATCTCAAACACATTCAAAGTCCTTCTCTCTTCTTCTCTTATGTTCCATGTTTCTGCCCCATACAGTACTGTTGGCACAATCACTCCTTCATACAGTCTCCTTCATACATTCCCAAATGTCTATTCCTCGTAACACTCTTTAATCCACCAAGACATTTACTCGCTTCTCTCAATCTACATTCTACCTCCACCTTCACTCCACCTTTTCCTGACACATTTGCACCCAAGTATCTAAAACTATCCACTTCCTCCAGTCGCTCTCCCTTAATGCTCACTTCCAGTCTACTGCCACTTTCACCCCTTGTACATCTCATCACCTTACTTTTACCCACATTTATCTTTAGCTTTCTTCTATCACATACGCTCCCAAACTCTGCCACCAACTTCCTCAATCCCTCCTCTGATCCTGCCACAAGCACAGTGTCGCCCGCAAACAACAGCTGGCTCACCTCCCACTTTTCTCCATTTTCTTTAACCATCTCCAATCCCTTGCCCACTACCCTTGCATTTACCTCTCGCACCACCCCATCCATGTATAAGTTGAACAGCCAGGGCGACATAACGCATCACTGACGAAGTCCCACCTTTACCTCAAACCACTCACTCTCTCAATTTCCAATCCTGACACAAGCTCTACTACTCTCATAAAAACTCTTGACAGCTCCTAGAAGCTTTCCTCCTATCCCGTATATCTGCATAACCTCCCACAGTGCCTTTCTGTCTACCCTATCATAAGCCTTTTCCAGATCCATAAAAGCCCAAAAAACATCCTTCCCCTTTCCTATAGCTTTCTCACATATCTGTCTTACCACAAAGATCTGATCTACACAACCTCTACATGTCCTAAATCCACACTGTTCCTCACCAATTACTCCTTCTGTTCCTCTCCTAATCCTCTCAATCAAGATCCTCCCATAAGCCTTCCCAACTACACTTAACAAGCTAATCCCTCTGAAACTACTACATTCACACTTGTCCCCTTTTCCCTTGTAAAGTGGAACTATACAGGCACTCCTCCAGTCCTTCGGCACTCTACCCTCTCTCCAGCAAACATTAAATAACCTCACCAACCAGTCCGCCATCACTGTACCTCCCCTTTTCAGACATTCTGCATGGCATCCATCCAGACCAGGTGCCTTACCTGCTTTCATCATCTTAACAACTGCCTTCACCTCATCCTTCCTTATTTCTCCTCCATTTTCCTCACTCATCACGGTCATTTTCTTGGCATTTCCCACTGCAGCTATCTTTCCTTCCCTATCCTCTGGCATCTCTTGGATCAATTTCCCAGATATATATATATATATATAATATATATATATATATATATATATATATATATATATATATATATAAATATATATATATATATATATATGGCATCTCTTGGATCAATTTCCCAGATATATATATATATATATATATATATATATATATATATATATATATATATATATATATATATATATATATATATATATATATATATGGCATCTCTTGGATCAATTTCCCATATATATATATATATATATATGTATATATATGTATATATATATATGTATATATATATATATATATATATATATATGCATGCATTATTAAAATCGACAGCATTAAGGAGGTTGTTGATCTTGTATTCTCCAGTTTTCTAACCAATATTCTGCCATTTGGAGGGTGGGCATAGACCAAGTTGCCAAAATGATTCATTTATTTCAACGTTTCGTCTAACAAAGAGACATCTTCAGGAAATTCTGTAACAAAGATAATATAGACGTACAGCAATAAAGAAAACAACATGTAAATCTAAACAAATTCACAAAAATGGAAATAGATATCAATGAATGAGCAAAAACACACATCCTATCATGGTACATGGGCTGTTGGGGACCGCTACTTACAAAAATTAAAGGTCCAAAGAAATGACGAAGAAAATCTTCGTTTGATGACTTATATATATGCACCTAGCCGGCTTGGGTGGTGGAGGGAGGATTAGAGGGCGGGGTTGGTTTCTCGTTAATACGTGAAGAAGAGGGTTGGGGGGTTAGGGGTTTGGGGGGAGGATGGAAGGAGTGGGTGGGAGGAGGTGGAGGGGGGGTTGTCGGGGAGAGGTCACGGATAGCTTGGCTGTACTGTTAAACAAAACAATGACAGATATCATGTTACTTTGGATATTAATTATAGGACTAAATTCCCTTATAAACATAGCTTCTAGAAGCTTAAGTTTATGTACATCCCTATTGCTTGCTATAATCCTGGTGTTTTTAACTAGGTATTCACGGGTGGCTGTTTGGTTATGGTATTTCAATAAATGATGTTTTATAGCCCCATTTTGCAAGTGCATAGTTATTCTCCTACTGACACTACATCTAGTAAAACCAATATATGCAGTTTGACGGGTTGCACAGTTCCCGGTGATACAAATAAATTCATACACAATATTGGTTTTAGACTTGGTCTCAGTATTACTATTCAAGTTATTATTTATAACCAATGAGCTAGTTTTTGGGTTGGAGTAGTATACAACCACGCGGATTTCCTTATCTTTAGAAACCGGGTGGCAGTTTTTATTGATGATATTTTTAATGATTTTCTCATCTTTTTTTGTAACCCTTGTTGAAGATGTTATGGTAGTAGATATTAATGAATTGGGGCTTAGGGGATGTTTGTGGGGAAAGGTGGTCACACATCATTTTATTACAAATTGCATCAAAATCACTATTAGGGAAACCATTATTAACCAAAATCTGGCGGATGTGCTGCAATTCTGTATGCAGTGCCTGCCAGGAAGAACAAACTTTGAAAGCCCTACGGACATACGCTCTAATTACACTGGTTTTATAACTTGTTGGGCACTCACTTTTATAGTTCAAACATTTTTCAGAGTTCGTAGGTTTCCTGTACACATTCGTTGTAAATTCCCCGGATGAAGAGTCCACTAAAATATCAAGGAAAGGGAGTTTGCCATCCTTGTTCATTTCCGTCGTAAAGCTCAGATCGGATTCCTTCCGGAGGCGCAGTCTCAATCCCTGGAGAAGGGCTTCTGACTGTGCGCACACAAAGATGTCGTCGATGTACCTGTAGTATAATGAAGGTTTGGTAACGCCATCCTTAAAGACTGCTTCCTCTACTGCCGACATGAACGCTTGGGCAAAGAGTACTCCCAGGGGGGAACCCATCGCTATCCCGTCGTGCTGGACGGGATGTCTCTTTGTTAGACGAAACGTTGAAATAAATGAATCATTTTGGCAACTTGGTCTATGCCCACCCTCCAAATGGCAGAGTATTGGTTAGAAAACTGGAGAATACCCATAAGAAGTTCAACAACCTCCTTAATGCTGTCGATTTTAATAATGCATGCATACAAGAGAATCTGCTCCCCAGATATTCAAATGTACGTACGTCTCCACGACCGAGCAGTGCAGCATACGGAATCCTTACAGGATTTCCGCAGGACCATGGTTAATGAAGAAACGGAAAGTAAGCTCATCCTCCTGTCTTCCCTGAAAGAGGAACTCCAGGCTTCCGAGCAGGAATACGTCGCTTTAAACTTTAACCAGGATTTGAAACAGAAGACTTTAGACGCTTTGAACCTGAAGATAACCAATCACTACCAGGTAGGCAGAACACACATCTCTAAAAAGTTATTTAAACTTTATGGAGGTCACTTAGCCCTACCTAAACCAACAGATAGCTTCATCAATCTTTCCGATGAACCCCTGTCAGAAGCCCAATGTGAATTCTTAAACCTCGGAATTAATTGTTCCCTTATGCCCAAATTTAAGCAGGTTAACAAGAAGGTAGAATTAGCCACTCTCTTCGATAACATTTGTAAGTTACAAAAAACAGGTGTTATTTCAGTTAACCTAGATCTACAGGAACAACTACAGGCAGAAAGTACGAAACGCCGCCACCACCACCAGAGCCAACTTCCCCCTCGTCTGAAGGAAGCCACAGAACAACTGCGCAACAACGAGAGGATTGTCATCAGAAGAGCAGACAAAGCTTCTTGCTATGTGATCCTCAACAGGGAAACCTACTTTCAGAAATGTCGTGACATCCTCCTAGATAATTCTAAGTTTAAACGTATTTCTCGTAACCCTGTTGTTCAGATTAAATCTAGACTTAATCATTTAATGAACTTGTTTCCACTGTACGCCGTGATAGGAGGTAACAAATTTGTACCCCTAGTCGGTGATTTTTCTCCTGGTTATTTTTATGGTAATGTTAAGACCCATAAGGAAGGAAACCCCCTTAGACCCATAATT
>NC_134779.1:88578689-88586189 GCF_046742065.1 Oratosquilla oratoria | reverse complement strand
TGGTGACAATAAAGGTACTAGACAATATCAAGACACAACTAAAATAACAAAAATTACATGGTAACAGTAATAATAAAGGTGACAATTTTATAAAAATAAATACGGAGACTTATGTATTTAAAGAGAAGGAAGGGTGTGACAGAGCTGGGGATGACAGAAGTATATATACCTTAGATCAGGTCAGACCAGGGGGGGGGGAGGAACAGACAATAAGGACCTCAGAGGTCAAGGGTAAGGGGGGGATGGGGGTTGGGGGGAGGGTTAGGAGGGTGCGGTCACCGAGGGTGGGGGAGGAGGTGAAGGGAGAGAGAGAGAAAGGGTAGAGGGAGAGGGGGGATTTTTATTTCTAAATAAAGGAATAGAGGAGATTACATTGCATTGAATGTTAATGACCGGATTTTTATCCTTAATGTGAAAGACTTCGAGTAGTTGTAGTCTCCTAGGGTCATTGCTTGATCCAATAATTTTGGTGTTGTTGATCAAATCATCTCTCCTGAGTGCAGCGTTATGGGAACTCCTATGATGTTCTTTGATTGCCCCCTCTTGTAGGTGGAAAGTTAGGCGACGGCTGACTTTACATCTAGTAAAACCAATGTAAGAATGGGGGAGGAAATTACAATTTCCTGTAGAACATTTATATTCATATACTACATTAGTTTTAGATGTGAAGTCCGATCGCTTAGACAAATTGTTTGTCATGATCAGGGAGGAAGTTTTTGGGTTTTTATAATATATGAGAACTGATTTTGTTGTTCTCATTTGTAGGAAGGCAATTTTTATAAATGATGTCCCTGATGACTTTTTCATCTTTCTTATAATTACTAGTGAAGGTGTTTCTGTAGTAAATGTTAATGGAGTTATGATTTTGTGGTTCTTTAATTGTGAAATGGGATTCAAGCATTTTGGAGGTAACAGAATCAAAGTCAGTGTTAGAATACCCATTATTTGTGAGCATCTGTCTCAGGTGTTGGAGTTCACTGTGTAAAGCTTGCCATGAGGAACATACTGAAATGGCTCTTTTTATATATGCTCTAATGACACCTTTTTTGTAGTTGTCTGTGCACTCGCTCTTACCATTCATGCACTTATCCAAGTTGGTGGGTTTTCTATATACACTAGTAATGAAGTTGTCGGAAGTAGAATCGACCAGCACATCCAGGAAGGGGAGTAGACCATTGTTGTTCATTTCAGTGGAAAAAGTTAAGCCTGAAATTTCCTGAAGTCGGCACCGTATATTTTCTAACAATTCAACAGAATGGGTGCTGACAAAGATGTCATCTACATATCTACAGTAAATATGTGGTTTTAACTCTCCGTCCTGGAAGGCTGATCTTTCTACCGCAGACATGAAGGCTTCAGCGAAGAGGACACCTAACGGTGATCCCATCGCTACCCCATCTTGCTGCACGTAAAGGTTTCCCTCTGGGCACCTGAATGGAACTTCTGTGGTGCAGGTGACCTCTGAGGTCCTTATTGTCTGTTCCTCCCCCCCCCCTTGGTCTGACCTGATCTTAGGTATATATACTTCTGTCATCCCCAGCTCTGTCACACCCTTCCTTCTCTTTAAATACGTAAGTCTCCGTATTTATTTTTATAAATTTGTCACCTTTATTATTACTGTTACCATGTAATTTTTGTTATTTCAGTTGTGTCTTGATATTGTCTAGTACCTTTATTGTCACCATGTAATTTTTGTTATTTCAGTTATATCTTGTTATTGTCTAGTACCTTTACTGTTACCATGTAATTTTTGTTATTTCAGTTATAGCTTGATAATGTCTTGTTTAAGACGAAACGTTGATATCAAATAAGAACAAATGGAAGAATATAGAGACCTAGTTTCAATCCACCCAGTCAATGGAAAATCTCTTATCAGGAAAATCAAGAATACGAAGAAAAGACTGAACAACTACAACAATGCTGTCGTTTTTAACTCCACGTGTATTACTGAGAACCTGCTCCCCCCTTTACTAATATATATATATATATATATATATATATAAATATGCATATACACACACACACACACACACACACACACACACACACACACACACGCTCATCGAAGCAACACCGCTCGTCGTCGCTCGTCGTCGCGCGACCAAGAAGGAGAGGATTTACGACGAAAAAGGAAAACCTGGTTTGTACTGTAGGGGTGGGGAGTGAACGTGAGTGCCCGAAATGGTATCTATGCAGTGCTAGTTAATTGTGTTAACTCGAAATTAGCAAAAATGAATGAAAACGACTCGAAAGCCAGTTGCGAATCAGAGCCATCTGGAGGCAATCCACTGAACCGCGATGTAAACAATAAACAAAGCGCCACGTGTTACGACAATGATTTCTTAGGGTTTGGTAAGTACGAAAGAAAGAACTTAAGTAGATTATTAGAGATAGAGAGAGAGATGAGCAAAAATAGGACTCGGTGGGAAAATGAAATCATGGACTTAAGAAAAGAGGTCATTGGTTTAATTGATTGTTTATCTAAGACTAACCACGAAATTTCTGACCTGAAAAAAGCTAACTTGGATCTTACAAACGAAATTAAAGAAATGAAAAGAGACATAAATGAACTGAAGAATGAAAATGAAAAGAAGAAAACTAATGATAATAATAGCGAAAATCTAAAGCAAGAAGTGAACAACAAATTCCAAGAATTGACACAAAAGATCGAAGAAAACTTAGGTGGGGACAGTATCCAGGAAATTAAGAAGTGGAAAGAAAATATTGAAAATAAAGAAATTGCTTTCAAAGAAATAGTCAAGCAGCAAATGCAAGATAATGCAAAAGACACAATCATTCAAGTGATTAACGAAAAAGCAAATTGGGTCAGGGACACAGTAGATAGGAAGAAATGTATTGTGGTTTATGGGCTTAAAGAAAAACAAGGATTGGCGAGGTACATGAGAGAAAAAGAAGAAAAAGAGACAGCAGTAGAAATCCTTAATGAAATTCAGGGGGGAGATAGTGATTCAGGCACAGACTTAGAAGAGACTTACAGAATTGGTCGCTATACTAAGGATAGGAATCGACCTCTAAAGATAAAACTAAGGTCACAAGTGGTAGTAGAAGACATATTTGAAAAAGTAGGTAACTTGGCAAAGAGTGAAAAATACAATAAGATATGGATAAAAAGAGAAATGAGTACTGAGGAATTAGAAAAAGAAAGGGCGCTAAGAGAAGAAGCAAAGGAAAAAAACTTGAAAAGATCGGAGACAGAATGCAAAGAATTCCAGTGGAGAGTAATAGACTTGAGATTAAGACAATGGCGCTTCAAAACGAACAAAACAAGGGAAGAAGAAACCAGGGAGAAGGAAGAAAATTAAAAGTGGCCTATACCAACATTGACGGACTAATTTCGGGACTGAACGAACTCAATGATTATCTGTTAGAAGCAAAACCAGACATAATGGGAATTGTAGAGACTAAACTAAGAGGTGAAATACCATCCACTGTTATCGGACAAGGTTTATACAACTACTGGATAAAAAACAGGGACAAGAAACAGGGAGGGGGAATCATGTTCTTGGCCAAGAAAGACCTAAAGGTGACAAAAATTGCAGAGGGCAAAGGTAATGCTGAATTGATCATGATAAAAGTCGAAGGCAAGAATATGAAAAGTAGAAAGTTTGTGGTGACTTATGTGCCTCCAAAAACAAGCGCTTGGAAAGAAATTGAACATAAAAAAATGCTAGATGACACAAGAAAATCACTCAATGAGATACTAATGGGTAAGGGTAATCTGGTAGTTATGGGGGACTTCAATTGCAAAGAAATTTGTTGGGACAGCATGACAGTGCAAGGAGGAGATGACTCGTGGGGCAATGTACTGCTAGATATGACCATGGAGTACACAATGACCCAATGGGTCCATGAAAACACAAGGTACAGAAATAATGAAGAGCCATCGAAACTAGATCTAATATTTACAACAGAGCCTGAAATAGTGCATAAAGTCCAGTATGAGACACCAATTGGAAAGAGTGACCATGTACTCATCGAAACTATACTAAAGGAAGAAATAGACATAGAGAGGAACGAAAAGCATAGGAAAGGAAGACTGAGGTACAACAAAACAGACTTTACAAAACTAAAGACATTCTTCCGGAATGCAAACTGGGAAATATTTTACAGGGAAGAAACAGCAGTGGAAGAGAAATGGAATATATTGATGGAAAACTACAATGAAGGGGTAAACAGGCATGTACCAAGACAAAAGCGAGAGAGAGAGTACATTAAATGTTGGTTCAACAAAAGATGCAGTGAGGCAAAAGACAGAAGGGACAAAGCTTGGAAAAAGTGGAGAAAAGACAAAAAACAAAGCAAATGGCAAATTTATGTTAACTATAGAAATGAGTATGTTAATGTGAGAAGAGAGGAGAAAAGGAACCATGAGAAGGATATTATAGACAAATGCAAAGAGCAACCCAAACTATTCTATCGGTATGTGAATGGTAAACTTAAAAACAAACAGGAATTGGTGAAACTATGCCAAGGAAACATAGAATACACAGAAGATTTAGAGATGGCCGAAGTCATGAACAATCACTTTAAATCTGTTTTCACCAGAGAGAAAATACCGAATTGTGACATAGACAAAAACAAGAAATCTCCCCTCATGAATGAGTTTACAGCATCACTAAAGGAAATATCAGAACATTTATCAAGGCTGGATGTCAGAAAATCACATGGCCCGGACGGTATTGCAAATTGGATTCTAAAGGAGTGCAAAGAAGAACTAACAGATAAAATACACATCTTAATAAACAGCTCACTCAAAGAAGGAAAGATACCCGAGGACTGGAAAAACGCTAACATTGTACCAATACACAAAGGAGGAAACAAAGAAGAACCCACCAACTATAGGCCAGTATCACTAACAAGCACCATTGCCAAAATTTGTGAGAAAATAATCAAGAATAGATGGGTAAAACATCTGGAAGACAATGACATATTAAACCCAAGACAATTCGGATTCAGACAAGGAAGATCATGCTCCACAAACTTAATATGCTTTTACTCAAGACTAATAGACATAGTGCAAGAAAGAAATGGATGGGCTGATTGTGCATTCCTAGACTTGCAAAAAGCCTTTGACAAAGTACCACACAGAAAACTACTAAAAAAACTGGAACACATAGGAGGAATACAGGGAAACCTACTAAAATGGATAGAGGACTTTCTGACTGGTAGAAAGATGAGAGTAGTGCTCAGAGAAAAATATTCAGACTGGAAAGAGGTGATCAGTGGAGTACCGCAAGGATCTGTGCTGGCACCAATAATGTTTGCTATCTATATGAATGACATGGATGAGGACGTGAACTGCTACATGAGCTTCTTTGCCGATGACGCCAAACTGCTAAGGAAAATAGAAACTGATGAGGACTGTGAAGCACTGCAAGAAGACCTAAATAGGGTATGGAACTGGAGTCAGAAATGGGAAGTGGACTTTAATACTAAGAAGTGTAGCATAATGGAGTTTGGAAAAAGCAAAAACAGAATATCAGGAAAATATACAATTGGAACCAAAGAAGTAAAGAAAGTAGGATCCGAAAAAGATTTGGGAGTAATTATCACGAACGACTTGTCCTATGATATACAGATTAACAAAATTGTCGGGGAGACTTACAATTTGCTAAGATCAATAAAAGTGGCGTTTACATACTTGGACGAAGACATGATGAAAAAAATATTGGTTACATTGATAAGGCCTAGATTAGAGTATGCAGCGACATTGTGGTCCCCCAGTACCAAAAAGAATATAAAGAAAATAGAAAGAATCCAAAGAGCAGCTACAAAAATGGCACCTGCACTTGCAAACCTATCATACGAAGAGAGATTGGCTAAACTGGAGTTACCGACACTGGAGCAAAGAAGAGAGAGAGGTGACCTATTGACCATCTACAGAATCATGAAAGGCACAGAGGTACTCGATAGTGAGAACTTACTTAACTGGGACAAAAGAAACACAAGAGGACATGGAAAGAAAATAAAAAAACATAGCTATAGAAGAGAACTGAAGAAAAACAGTTTTCCTCATAGAGTTTTGGATACTTGGAACAAACTGGACAATGAAATAGTATGCGCAAAAACCATTCATGAGTTTAAAAACAAACTAGACACTGCAAGATACAAAGGCGGGACAACACGAGCATAGCTCCCCTTCCCGCAAAATACAACTAGGTAAATACATGAACGCGCACACACACACACATAATGGGTCCGTGAAAACACAAGGTACAGAAATAATGAAGAGCCATCGAAACTAGATCTAATATTTACAACAGAGCCTGAAATAGTGCATAAAGTCCAGTATGAGACACCAATTGGAAAGAGTGACCATGTACTCATCGAAACTATACTAAAGGAAGAAATAGACATAGAGAGGAACGAAAAGCATAGGAAAGGAAGACTGAGGTACAACAAAACAGACTTTACAAAACTAAAGACATTCTTCCGGAATGCAAACTGGGAAATATTTTACAGGGAAGAAACAGCAGTGGAAGAGAAATGGAATATATTGATGGAAAACTACAATGAAGGGGTAAACAGGCATGTACCAAGACAAAAGCGAGAGAGAGAGTACATTAAATGTTGGTTCAACAAAAGATGCAGTGAGGCAAAAGACAGAAGGGACAAAGCTTGGAAAAAGTGGAGAAAAGACAAAAAACAAAGCAAATGGCAAATTTATGTTAACTATAGAAATGAGTATGTTAATGTGAGAAGAGAGGAGAAAAGGAACCATGAGAAGGATATTATAGACAAATGCAAAGAGCAACCCAAACTATTCTATCGGTATGTGAATGGTAAACTTAAAAACAAACAGGAATTGGTGAAACTATGCCAAGGAAACATAGAATACACAGAAGATTTAGAGATGGCCGAAGTCATGAACAATCACTTTAAATCTGTTTTCACCAGAGAGAAAATACCGAATTGTGACATAGACAAAAACAAGAAATCTCCCCTCATGAATGAGTTTACAGCATCACTAAAGGAAATATCAGAACATTTATCAAGGCTGGATGTCAGAAAATCACATGGCCCGGACGGTATTGCAAATTGGATTCTAAAGGAGTGCAAAGAAGAACTAACAGACAAAATACACATCTTAATAAACAGCTCACTCAAAGAAGGAAAGATACCCGAGGACTGGAAAAACGCTAACATTGTACCAATACACAAAGGAGGAAACAAAGAAGAACCCACCAACTATAGGCCAGTATCACTAACAAGCACCATTGCCAAAATTTGTGAGAAAATAATCAAAAATAGATGGGTAAAACATCTGGAAGACAATGACATATTAAACCCAAGACAATTCGGATTCAGACAAGGAAGATCATGCTCCACAAACTTAATATGCTTTTACTCAAGACTAATAGACATAGTGCAAGAAAGAAATGGATGGGCTGATTGTGCATTCCTAGACTTGCAAAAAGCCTTTGACAAAGTACCACACAGAAAACTACTAAAAAAAACTGGAACACATAGGAGGAATAC
>NC_134779.1:88453689-88573689 GCF_046742065.1 Oratosquilla oratoria | reverse complement strand
TCGAACATCAGAGATGAAAAGAGAAGACATGAAGTTGGCCGAACAGGTTATAGTAGATTTCAAGAGATTTGTGGCAATGCCCCCAGCTTTGGCAGCTGTACTACTTATATGTTGATGAAACTTCAATTTCCTATCAACTATAATTCCTAAATCCTTATGTGAGAAGCTCTTGTGTGATAGGACTGCCATTAAGAGTGTAGATAGGAGTGATGAGATCGTCAGCATGGGCACAGTGCTGTCTAGCAAAGTGGAGGTGGATACATTGACCAGCGGAAAACCTCAACCCCCAAGAAGCAGCAGTGGCTGACAACAAGTCTATATTATCCTGCATGCCTGAAAGAGATTGAGTACAGTCAGATGTTGATGATGATGAATGATAATATAACTTAAGATCGTCAGCAAATATTTTGTAGTTGCACTGAATCTGAGAGCAGGTATGATTAATGTAAATTAGGAATAACAGTGGCCCCAGAACCGAGCCTTGGGGAACTCCACTTAAAACTGGCTTAGAATAACTGACATGACCATTTATTGTGACTTTCATTGATCGGCCGAGAAGAAAACTAGTGATCCATTGCAATAGGTTACCCGAAATGCCAATAGCTACTAGCTTATCAATAAGAGTCTGATGATGTACACAGTCAAAGGCCTTTACATAGTCAAAAAGGATTAAATCAACCACTTGACCTTGATCATACCTGTAAGTAATATAGTCATACGAGAATAAAAGTTGATCAGTGACTGAACGGTTTGGCCTAAAACCAAATTACTATTCATCAAATAACAGATGGTCTTCAATGAATCCAAAAAGAGATTTACAGATAATATGTTCCATTGTCTTACAGGGAATAGGATTTAGACTGATAGGCCGATAGTTTAGGGGATCACTACAAGAACCTTTCTTATAAATAGGACAAATGTGGGACATTTTCCAAGATTGGGGTAAGGAACCTGATGCCATAGATTTATTGAAGATGATGGATAAAGGATAGGCCAATTGTAATGCACATTCCTTTAGAAGATGGGGATGAAGATTGTCGGGTCCCATGACACTATCAACATCAAGAAATTTAAGGTGAGACTCAACATCTTTTGGGTGAAACTGAACGCAAGAGAACTCGCCGTGACACTCCTGATGGAGAAAATGGTTCAAAGATGACTCAACAACAAAAACAGGAGAAAAAGCTTCAACAAATACATTAGCCATAGTGATGGGGTCATCAGATAGTTCACCATTCACCATCAGGGGGCCAACTCTAGGTCTGTCATGTTTTCTATTCCTAATGTAGGAGTGAAATAATTTAGGTTTAGTAGCGCGACTGGTTTTTATGCCTTTGTTTTTTGGCTACCCCCCATATAAGGGGGAAAAGAGCCTTTTGTATGTATGTATGTACTTCACTATGCCCACATCCAATGAATGAGTTGAGGAGTGAGGTAGCAAGGTGCTGTAGGTGGAGTTGAGTAAGCAGGGAAGAAAGCTAGTGGGGATCCTAAACCACATATAATACACACCATTCCAAAATGTTGGAAGACACAAGGCATACATTAGATGAAATGCTGAAAGGAGGAGGAAATCTAGCAATTATGGATGATATTAACTCTAAAGAAATATGTTGGGTGGAGATGACAGTGAAGGGTTGAGAGGACCTTTGGGGAAACATACTACTGGATATGACCATTGAATACACAATGATTCAATGGGTAAAAGAAAATACTAGATATAGAAATAGTGAAGAATCATTGAGACTAGATTTAATATTTACATCAGAGCCTGAAATTGTAGATAAAATTAGATACAAGACACCAGTTGAAGAGAGTGAACACATACTATTTGAATTTGAACTAAAAGAGGAAATACATATGGGGGAAAAAAAGGAAGACTGATGTATAACAAAATGGAATTTGGGAAACTTAGAAAATTCTTTCAAAAAGTGAGTTGGGAAAATTCTTTAATGAAGAAACACAAGTAGAAGAGAAATGGGCAATTTTAAAAGAAATCTATAATAAAGGAGTGGATAAATATATACCAAAACAAAAACAGGAGAAGGTATACATTAAGTGCTGGTATAACAAAAAATGTAGTGAGGCAAAAGATAAAAGAGACAAAGGTTGGAAAAGATGGAAAAACAAACTGGAAAGTGGCAAATATATATCAAACTAAGAAATGAATATGTAAAAATACACAGGGAAGAAAAAAGAAACTATGAAAAAGACAAATGTAAAGATCACCCAAAATTATAGATATTTAAATGGTAAACTAAAAGATAAACAGAAAATAGTAAAACTATGTCAAAGGAACATGGAATACACAGAGAATATAGAAATGTCTAAAATTATGGACAAACATTTCAAATCTGTGTTTACTAAAGAAAATATACACAATTGGGATGAAGGAAGGGGATAAGATCCCCCCTTGTAAAGTGGAACTATACAGGCACTCCTCCAGTCCTCTGGCTCTCTACCCTCTCTTAAACAAACATTAAATAACCTCACCAGCCAGTCCACCATCACTGTACCTCCTTTTTTCAGACATTCTGCATGGCATCCATCCAACCCAGGTGCCTTACCTGCTCTCATCATCTTACCAACTGCCTTCACTTCATCCTTCCTTATTTCTCCTCCATTTTCCTCACTCATCATGGTAATTTTCTTAGCACTTCTCACTACATCTACCTTTCCCTCCCTATCCTCCTTCACATTTAGCAACTTCCTAAAATACTCTGCCCATCTTCCTCCCACTGCATTCTCTTCCATTATCATCTCACCATCTGCACCTTTTACCTTTTCTTCTCTACTTGATTCACCTCCTCTTCCTCTTTTAATTTCTTTCCAAAACATCTTTTTATTACTTTCAAAATTTTCTGTCATACTCTTACCCCATTCCACATCTGCTCTTGTCTTTGCCTCCTTTATCTTATGCTTTACTTCTGTTCTCTTTTCTTTGTACCTTTCATATGATTCCCTAGTCCTATTTTGTAACCAATCTGTGAAAGCTCGCTTCTTCCCTTCTACAACCTTCTTTGTTTCCTCATTCCACCACTCACTACCCTTCCTTCTATTTCCTTCCACCCTCCTTGTTCCACACACCATCCTTCCACACCTTGTGACTCCCTCCTTCAACCATCCCCATTCCTCCTCCACTCCAAGTTCTACTTTATCCTTCACTCCCTCCCATTCCTCTCTCAGCTTCTTCTTGTACATCTCCTTTTCTTTCTCATTTAAGCAGTTCACTCTAAGCACCTCCCTACCTTTTGTCCTTTCCCTTTTTCTCCATTTATTCTCCACTCTCAATTTACCTTCCACCAGAAAATTATCTGATATTCCCCCACTCTCTCCCCTTAGAATATATACTTCCTTAACTCTTCCTATTATACTCCTGTCTACCACTACATCCATTAACACTCTACCACCCTTCCATCTACCACCCTCTCCCATGTGTACTTATGCTTGACTTTCTTCCTAAACACTGTATTTGCTATCATCAACTCTCTTTCTAGACACATCTCCACCATTAACTCTCCACTGCGATTCTTTCCTGGAACTCCACATTTCCCAACCACTCTGTTTATTGGTTCATTTCTTACCCTAGCATTGAGGTCTCCCAACACTACTACATTGATGTTTTTCCCTAATCCTTCTATGCACTCATTTATATCTATCCAAAAAGCCTCACTTTTTTATACACTCTTCTCACTACCAGACCCATATGCACTTACAAAAACCCACATCTCCTTTCCCAGTTTCACCTTCATCCACATCAACCTTGATGAAACCTCCTTCAACTCCACTACACATTTACCTATCTCTTCACTTACTAGTATAGCCACCCCTTCTCTCCCTCACCCTCTCTTAACTCATGAGAACCTCCCAACTAACTCCCAAACTCACACTCGCACCTCCTTCTCAACTTAGTTTCACTCAACACCAACTCATCCATCTTTCATCTCACAAACATACTACCTATCTCTTCCCTTTTACTCTCATCTGTACTACATCCACGCACATTAAAAGACCCAAACCTTAGGGTACTGGCTGGAAAACTAGACCCTCTGCCTTTACTTTTTTTTTTAATGTCCTCTGTGGGACTACAGGGAGAAGGATGCCTAGTCCTGTTCCCCATCCCATTTTTGTCACCTCTTACAATTCAAGTGGGAAGACTTGGTGGCAGCATTCTATCCCCCACCACAGGGTAGGCGAAAAAAGGAAATAAATATTCAGAGAAATGGTACAGGACAGTAACAAGGGGTTGGGGGACAGTATAGTGGAGGGACAGTCACAATATAATAAAAGTGTCATAATTTTTCTGTGAACAGAGTCCTCCCCTATCACAGACAAAATGATGTGTGGCTCTGGTTCATAGGGGTGCCCCAGATAGACCCTAAAGTATCAACTGCATGCACACATGTGGAGTAGTGTGGTACTTTCAACAACAAGACTAGTATCTCCCCAGGGACTTCTATTGTTCAGTGACCAAGCTCACTGACCTTTCTTGACGACACCCTTTGATAACAAAAGAGTCTCAGCATCTCAGGTCAAGAGCTTTACCTTAAACAATAGCTGCAGCTGTGTCTAGGGTCAACACCTGCACATTATCGGCCGACTCCTCAGCCGAGGCAACTCAACTTCCAAATATTCCTGATTGGCAAACCTTGTAAATATATTTGTATAATATGTATCTGGCAACCCTCCAAGCTTTGCTGAGGGCTTGCCGTGTATGTAGTAGTTAGAGCTATACTAGGAGAATTAAAGCCAAGAACTTTGCCTGAGTTTCTTTCACCACCAATCCCAAATGTAGAGTACCACAACCTACAATAGCTTATATAATTTTATCTTGATTTTTGGAAGGAAATGTCTCTCTGCCATATCAATCGATCCAGGATTGAGTAGTAGCTATAGTATTGAATCTTTCTACGCATGCTTTACCTCTCAACAAATAAATTTTCTTCATTATGCTTCTACTCTTTGTATAGTAAACCTTTAGTGTTTCCTCCCTCCACTTGTTTAAGTGATTCTTTGCACAGTTTCTCTCTGAGCTGTTTCTATTGTCTAAACTATATTCCTATACTTTTCCCCCTTGATTCCCACATAATCTGTTAAAAAAGAAAAAAAAAAAGTGCATGATGCCTACTCATTCAAGGGATTCACCAAGGAGCCAAAATCCTTTGGGTGACAAGTGCACCCTGTCCCATGTATATAGGTAATTCTTGCCATAAAAGCAATCCCAGTTGTTGATAAATTCCCATTATTGACAAATTCCCATTATTGACCTTGCAATGATTTGCCAGCTTACAATTCATTGCAATAGCCTTGGAAAGTCACCTGCTTCCAACTTTATGCCACGGAAGGATCCCATATATAATAGGAACCCCGCCCTTATTCCTAATCTTGTCTAACACATCGTTGAACCGTGCAAATAATTCCTTACTCCTTAACTTACCTATGTCATTCCCTCCTCCATGCAAGCAAACAATTGGTCTAGCACCTACTCTGACCATACATTCTTCAATCCTGTTTCTGATATCGCCTGTCCCCTCCCTGGGGAAACACACCTGAGTCCTATACTTCCTATCTTTGTTACAAAAGGCCCTATCTAAATACCTAATCTGGCTAGAGAGGAAAAGATAGAATTTGCAGATGAACACATATTAATGGAAATGAAAGTGGTAAGGGGTAGATGAGTATTTCAGGGAGTTGTTGAATGTGGAGGAGAATAGAGATTGATTGTGGCATTGGAAGAAGGAAAAAGAATGTAATGAGAGAAAATTACAGAGATATGGGAAAAGATGAGGTACAAAGAGCATTGAAAATTATTATAAGGCACCTTGATTTGATGGGTGTTATGTGGAGTGTCTGACAGGGAGGAATGGTGATAGTGGATTGGATAGTACATACAAGGGAGGTAGCCAAAGTCAAAAGGCATAATTCCATTCCCACCCATTTCATCCCCACCCACTCCACTCCTATTCAGCACCCCCTCCCTTCTTCCCTCTTTTCTTGGCTCCTCCTGGATAATGGGTCATCCCTGCGTCTTTCCCATTGCCCTGGGTCAGAAGTAATGCAGCAAGACACAGCATGTCCACAGCAAGGCCGCATCATTTAATTGGTGACCCCCACTCTCAGTCCACTCATGCAGAAAAAGAGAAGATTGGGAGAATTCCCTTCAGGCTGCATCAAAATATCATTCACACATAACCACTCCCTAACCCCCCTATCCCCCACCCACTCCCTTCCATGCATCACAGCATCATCCATATATAACCATTCTCCACTCACCCCTATCTTCTGTCTTCTCCCCTCCTCAACAGACATCCCCTCTTTCTAAATGCCTCTTTTACCCTATCCATCTACCTTATCTTTGGTTGCCCACTCCTGTTCACTCTTCCCACCGCCTGTCTTCACACTTCTTTTACTAATATTTCTTTTCTCATTCTTTCCATGTGTCCAAACCATCCCAGTACTCATTCATCAACCCAATCTCTCAACTCTTTTTCCCACTCTCACTCTCCTCCTCACCTCGTTTCACACTCAATCCAGCCTAGTAATCCCTAGCAAACTTCTCAGACATTTCATCTCAAACATTTAAACTCTTCCTCCATGACCCATCCTTGTTTAATGTGTGGCTAAGGAATAGAAGTGCACCAGGGGACTGGAAAAATGGTTTTATAGTTCCACTTTACAAAGGAAAAGGGGACAAATGTGAATGTAGTAGTTTTAGAGGAATCAGTTTGTTGAGTGTAGTTGGATATGCATTTGGGAAGATATTAAGTGAGAGCATTAAAAGAGCAAGAGGGCATAAATGGGAAGAGTGTGGGTTTATAGCAGTGGTTGTTGTTGTCGTTCCCTAGACTGTCTGTCCGAGCTGTCCCATCTCCCCAAGGAATGCCACAGCCGAAACTGGGTTTTCCCACAAATCCTTTATAGAGTGTATGTTGTGTTGTTTGCGTGCATGATTGTGTATAATGCAGTCTTCCATTATGTGTTGTATGGTATGGGGTGAAGTGTTACATCCTGGGCAGCTCTCCACAATGCGGTCATCCAGCCTCTTCTGGTAGCTTAGAAGTGCTGGGTGGTGGCTGCACCGCAGTCTGGCCAGGTAGACTCTGTCCTTTCGTGGGAGAGAGGATTCAGAAGGGTGGATGTCAGGGGGTCTGGCATGCAGCAGTGTGTTAATGGAGCGGTGAGTGATATGGTTATGAATATGTGTCCGGAGGCTGGTATTTGGTGATTGTGGAGGAAGAGAAGAGAGTATCTGTGTGTGATACAGGTCTTTGGGTGTTGTTTTAATGTTTCTTGATGTGTGTGGGTGTTTTGCTATGTAGTGTAGCGGGTGTGATGTGTTTGTGGTTGCTGCAGCAAGTGTTTGTGTGCCTCTCATGTCGAGGTGGTCCTTGACTTTGAGGACTTTTGTTTCATGGTGTAAATGGTCTGTAGGTGTTGTATTTGTGCAGCCTGTAATTGTTTTTAGGGCTTTGTTTTGTATGATTTGAAGGGTGTTGTGGTGTGTCTCACTGAGATTAGGAGCCCATGCAGGACTCGCTTAATTCATCACTGAGCGTATGCATTGTTTGTATGTTGTTGTTTTAGTTTCTTTGTTTTGTCCAAATGTTGTTCCAGCGATTGACTTAAGTGCGTTAAGTCTAGGTGTGCATTTGTTTTTTATGTTTGTGATGTGTTGTTTGAAAGACATGGATGTATCGTATGTTACACCAAGAATTTTCGGTGTGTTTGTGTGTGGTATTAGAGTGTTGTTGATGTAGAGATGAGGTATGTATTTGTGTTCTTTTGTCCAGTTGGTGAGAAGTGTTGCTGTAGATTTGGTTGGAGCTATTTTGAGTCTGTTTGTGATGAACCATGTGTTGAGTGTATCAAGGTATGGCTGGATTATTTCTGCAGCTTTGTCTGTGTTACGATGTGTACATGTGATTGCTATGTCGTCTGCGTAGGAAGAGATTTGTATTTCTGAGGTGTCTGGTGTGGGTAAGTCATGCATGTATAGATTAAAGAGCGTGGGGGATAGAACAGAGCCCTGTGGTACTCCATTCTTAATGTTTCTGATGTGCGATGATTGGCCATTATATGACACGTAAGCATTCCTACCTGCCAGATAATTGGCCAGCCATCTTTTGGTGTTATTGTGCATGTCTGTGTTATATATTTTATTTGTTAGGTTGTGGCGGGAGATAGCATCAAAAGCTTTACTAATGTCTAATGTTATAAGAAGTGTTCTGTGGTGGGGCCTATCTGAATTGATGCCATCTAAAATTCTTTGTATGAGGTTTATCAGAAGAGTGTTTGTGGAGTGTAGTGGCCTAAAACTGTGTTGTGAGTCAGCAAGGGGAATATGTGATGTGACAAGTTTAAGTATTAGGCGTTCAATGACTTTAGAGGGGGTGCAGAGAAGTGTGATTGGGCAGTGCGATGTTGGGATTGGTGGGTCTTTGTTCGGTTTTGGAATGGTGATTATTTTACCATGCTTCCAGATGTCGGGTATAGTGTTGTGTGAATAGCTGTAGTTTGCAATGTTTGTGAGTGCGTGTTTACCTTGTGGTCCAAAGTGTTTTAGGTGGATGTTACTTATGTTATCAGGGCCACAGGCGGATGAGTACTTGAGATTATGTATTATGTATTTTGTCTGACTGTCTATGAAGGGTGTATAGTCTGAGTCTGTGGGAAAGTCTTTCTTACGTCGAATAGTGCGTCGGTCGTCAGGGTGAGAAGCGAGATGGCTTGTTTATGCAAAATGACGTATGAGTGTGTTTGGTTGTTGTCTGTTTGAGGGTAGATTGTCTGTTGTTGTGATTATTGCTGCATGAGAGCGTGTTGTGTTACTGTTGGATAGTGTAATGCTGTTGAGTGTTTTGTACAATTTGCTGGTGTTTGTTTTGTGATCAAGTGTATTGATAAAGTTTTGCCAATTTTGTGTTTTTTGTTCATGTATTTTATTGGCAATCACAGTGTTTAGTGTTTGTATTTGGTCTGCTATGTTTTGAGGGATAGGTGTGGGGGTATTGTGTTTAAGTGTGTCTCGTTGTCTGATGAGGCCTTGGATTTCTGGTGTGAAGTTGGGGTTGTGTGATTTTCTGTTGCTGCTAGGGATGTATCTCTTGTCTGCATTTTGTATGATTGTATTTAAAGTGTGCACAGCATTGTTCATGTTTGTGATTGGTGTACTGTTAAGTGTTTCAAAATGTTGTTCTGTCTCTTCAGTAAAAGGTTCCCAGTTAGCTCTCTTGTAATTGGTGTATGTGTCTCTGTGGCCAACTGGGGTGCATCTTGTTTTGGTGGTGATGATGATTGGAAGGTCAGAACTAAGGGTTCCGACCACTCTCCATGATGTTGTTGGGGTTAGGCAGGGGGAGCAGAAGGTGATATCAGGAGAGGAGGGAGTGTATAGGGCTTGGTGTGGGATATATGTATGATTATGTGTGTTGTTCATGATAGTCAATGAGTCAAACTGAGTCTGTATATCAAGCCCTCTGTCTGTGTCGGGGTTGTCGACGTACCAGGTAGACGACTTGGCGTTGAAGTCACCACCCATGATCAGGTTGGGGATTGAGGCTAGTTGGCTAAATTGAGGTCTGAAGGTGTTTGGAACTGTGGGGGATGATTGGGGGGAATGTACATGTTAACTATTGTCAGTGTTGATTTGTTGCCTGTGCGGATTCGAATGGATTGGATTTCTGTAGTGTTATCTGTGGTAGGGAGGAGAATTTTGGTTGTGGCACTTGTGTCCACAAAACAGATGGAGTGGTGGATCAGGGTATAGCAGTGGTTCTCAACCTTTTCTGGCTTGAGGCACCCTTGCCAAGCCTTTCAGAAGTCTCCGGCACCCTTATTAGAAAATCTAAATTCTAGTTTGTCAGTGTTTTGTTTATTCAACATCAGTGTAACAAAATTTTGTCCCTGGATAATTTGAAAAATTCATCTTTACATTGATGCTGCTTTAATGAACAAAAATGGCTGACAGAGTCGGTAATATGAAAATTATTTTTACTCTGAATTTGGCGGCACCCTCAGTTGATCTCACGACACTCTTTGGTGCCACTGCACATCTGTTGGGAACCACTGGTTTAGAGTGTGTGTGTGGATCAAATTTTTGTGGTAAGGCAGTTACATGATAAGTTTTTGGCAAAGTTAAAGGATATTTTTATAGTTCTTTATAGATTTGGAGAAGGTTTATGACAATGTTGACAAGAAGGTATTATGGGAGGTATTGCAGGTATATGGGATAAGGGTAAAGCTATTGTGGGCAGTCATAAGCTTTTACATGAGTAGTAGAGTATTTGCTAGGGTTAGGAATAATAAAGGTGTGTGGTTTGAGGTGAAGGTGGGGTTGCACCAAGGTTATGTAATGTTGCCATGACTGTTCACAGTGTACATGGATGGGGTGGTATGGGAGGTAAATGCGAGGGTGATTGGCAGAGGATTGGAGTTGGTTAGAGTGGAAGAAAGTGGGAGGTGATCCAGTTGTTTACTGATGACACTGCAGTTGTGGCTGGGTCAGAGGAGTGAAGGAGTTGGGAAAGTATGTGATCGGAGGAAGTTAACCACTTCCATACGGTGATGCCTACGTAGGCGACATGAGGAGCAAGTGGGTACGTGATGATGCCGACGTCGGCATCTTGATTATATTTATTATAGTCGTACCTACGTAACCTCCATTCTCTCTAAACTGGCTTCATCATATTTTCTATGGTTATCAAAATTCACGGGTGAAAGAGAACGAACGATTGAGCACTGACTTTATTTATTATAATGCAATTATTATGATGCAACATCGCATGTCGGGCAGCTAATGCTGCCAGACGTGTGATGTGCCCTGGAGTGAAGAGGTTAAAAGTAAATGTAGATAGAAACAGGTGTACAAGAGGAAAGGGTGGCAATAAATTAGAGATAAATCTTAGAGGTAAGAAGAAATGCATAGTTGTATCAGTGAATGGAGTAGTGGGGGTCAAGGTAGATTGAGGGAACTAAGTGAATATCTTATGGGAATAAAAAATTTCATGTGAAATAGGTGTCTTGGACTGGATAAAAAATATATATATGATGGGGTGATTGTGCCTACAACACTGTATTGTGCAGAAAGTTGGAATTTAATGGAAGCAGGAAGGAGAAATTTGAATGTATTTACTTAACCACTTCACTCCGGGCCAAAATCTTGCGGGTAGCATTAGCTGCCAGACGTATGATGTTGCGTCATAATACTTGCATTATAAAAAATGAAGTCACGGCTGTATCGATATTTCTCTCTTTCACCCGTGAATTTTGATAACCATAGAAAATACGATGAAGCCAGTTTACAGAGTATGGGGGTCACGCAGGTACAACTACAATAAATATAATCAGGATGCCGACGTCGGCATCCTCGCGTACCCACTTGCTCCTCATGATGCCTACGTAGGCGTCTCCGTATTTACCTAGTTGTAATATATGGGAGGGGAGCTATGCTCGTGGTGACCCGTCTTTGTATCTCTCCACATCAAGTTTTATCTTAAAATCTTGTATAGTGCTTGCACATACTGTTTTGTTGTCTAATTTGTTCCATGCATTAATTGCTCGGTGTGGGAAACGGTTTCTTTTCAAGTTTTTTGTGTGGGAAACGGTTTCTTTTTCAAGTTTTTTCTATAACTATTTTTTTTTTTTCAGTTTTTTTCCGTGTCCTCTCGTTTTACCGTTGTCCCACACTAACAGGTCGTTCCTGTCTAAAACTTCCATTCCTTTCATTATTCTGTAGATAGTGTGTTTGAGATGAAATGTTTGATCAGTATGGTGTGGGTTACAAGGATAGATAGGGTGAGCAATAAGGAGTTGAGGAGGAGAACTGCATTGGAAAGGTAGCTGGCAGATATGGTTGATGGAAGATTATTGGGACGGATTGGGCATGTGGAAAGAATGAGTGAAGAAATATTAGCAAAAAGAGTTTGGAAGGCAGAGGTGGTTGGGGTGAGTTTAAGGGGAAGATTGAGAATGAGATGAATGGATGGAGTGAAGAGCAAGAGAAAACAGGGAATGGAGAAGGCAAAGGGCATGTGAGTGGAGAATGGTTGTGGATGGAACTCACCCAATAACTGCTCTCCTGGTGATTAACATCTAACACTAATACAAAACAGATAACAGTTTAATGTTTCTTTTCAGTGAGATCTATGGGAGGGTATGAGAACTGTTGCTATCAGCTTTGGGGCTGCAGGTTTTCAATTAGTTAACCTGTAGGTTTGCTGATGTGGAAGGTTCTCCTACTCGAATATTCAGTTACAATTTCAATATTCACATGCATATCATTAGAGTTATAGAATTGTATTTATTACATTTTTATAGAAGGTTTTGTTTGAAAAAAGGTTGATTATGATTATTGAAGGCTTTATTTGAAAAATAAAGAAAAAATATTATGAGTGTGTAGTTTTCAGTCTGAAAGGTTTTAATTTTCTATCACATGAGTTTTGTAATGTTTGAGATCTGCATAATCTTTAGTGTTCATATCCCACCACTGTTTCAGAAACAGCAAATAAGATGTATATCAAGGCTGTAGTACTGGTGCTTGTGTATATTTGGAGTGTGGAAGGAGCAGCTCATGATCACCACAACATCAGATATTCTCAAAAGGAACGCATGGAAAATGGAGCAAGGAGTCCTCGGGATACTGGCCATTATGATGCTGAGGGAGAACATAATCCTGACTTTGATCATGAGTCCATTCTTGGTGAGAATGTCTTTGCTGTATACATGTATGAATTAAATTTATTATTTTGTGAAGAAGGAAATTTAGAGAAAAAATTAAGTTTGTTACATTAAGAGATTACAAATTTATGATAAATCAATTGATTTGTAATTTTCTATAACATGAAAATAGTAAAAAAAACTATTGCATTGCTCATATATTCTAAAAAGAATTTTGGCATTAGAAAATGTTTAAAGAAGCCACCTTCATATTGTGTCTTCTTAATTTTGACTTTTGAGATGAAAGTGCTTAATATTGATCTAGTTTTTGTGAAATTGCTATATCAATATAACCAGTTAAGGTAATGTAACTTAAGTATTGATTACCCAATACTTTAGGAAGTGCAAAGGATGCCAAAGAGTTTGATAGTCTTCCTCCAGAAGAATCAAAGAGAAGATTGAGGATATTGTTGGAGAAAATGGACAGAAACAAGGATGGTAGTATTGACCGCACAGAACTTCATTCCTGGATTCTACGCTCATTTGCGTGAGTAGAGTTTTGGTTTGGACTCTACATGTATTCACCTAGTTGTATTATACGGGAAGGGGAGCTATGCTTGTGGTGACCTGTCTTTCTATTTTGCAACATCTAGTTTGTTCTTGAATTCTTGTATGGTGTTTGTACACACTATTTACCTAGTTGTATTTTACAGGAAGAGAGCTATGCTCATAGTGACCTGCTTTTGTATCTTTCAATATCCACTTTGATCTTAAATTCTTGTATAGCTTTTGCATGCACTGTTTCATCATTCAATTTATTCCAGATATCTCCCACTCTGTGTGGGAAGCTATTTTTTTTTTCAGATCTCTTCTGTAACTATCCTTTTTAAGTTTCTTTTCAGGCCTCTTGTTTTTCTTTTATCCCATTTTAATAAATCATCTCTATCAAGGATTTCCTTTCCTTTCATAATTCTGTAGATGGTTAGTAGATCTCCTCTTTCTCTTCTTTGTTCCACGATTAGTAATTGGAGTTTGTCCAATCTTTGTTCGTATATCAATTTGGAGTGTGTTGGTGCCATCTTTGTCGTTGCTCTTTGAATTCTTTCTAATTTCGTCATGTTCTTTTTAGTACTGGGTGTCCATTGGTCTTATCAATTTAATTAATATTTTCTTTACCATTTCTTCATCCAAGTAGTCAAAGGCCACTTTCATTGATCTTAATAGATTGAAAGTTTCTCTGTCTATTTTGTTGATATGTTTGTCTGGTGCCATGTCATTGCTGATAGTTACTCCTATGTCCCTTTCCGAATTTAATTTTTTAACTTCCTTTGTACCAATTTTATATTGTCCTGATATTCTATTTTTACTTTTTCCAAATTCCATAATACTACATTTCTTGATGTTGAAGTTCACATCACACTTTTGACTCCATTCCCAGACTTTGTCCAGGTCTTTTTGTAGTAATTTACAATCTTCCTCTGTACTTACTTTCTTTAGTAGTTTCACATCATCTGCAAAGAAGTTTATATAACATTCCACATTATATATATGGCAAACATTATTGGAGCCAATACAGAACCTTGTGGGACTCCACTTATCATTTCTTCCCTGGTGGAGTTCTTGTCTGTAAGTACAACCCTCATTTTTCTTCTGTTTAAGAAATCTTTCATCTATTCCAATAGCTTTCCTTTTACTCCACCTATTGTTCCAATTTTTCTTAGTAGCCTTGCTGTGGATGTACTGTGTCTTGCGACACTGCTTCTGACCCAGGGCGGTGGGCAGGGTGCTGGGATGACCCGTCATCCAGGAGGTGCTCAGATGAGAGGGAGGGTGGGAGGGGTGTGGAGTGTATCTAGGGATGAAATGGGTGGGAGTGTTTTTATGCCTTTCCCTTTTTGGCTACCTCCCTTGGAAGGGGGAAAAAGCCTTGGTATATGTATGTATGTATGTACTTTATCAAAAGCTTTTTGTAAATCTAAAAAGGCACAATCTGCCCATCCATCCCTTTCTTGTATTATTTCTATTAGCCTCAAGTAAAAGCAAATCAAGTTTGTGGCACATGATCTTCTGCATCTATTTAGTATATTATTCTCTTCCAAATATAATCCATCTACTTTTGATAACTTTTTCTGCATATTTTTGCTATTGTACTTCTAAGGGAGACCGGTCTAGTTGGTTGGATTTTCTGTCCCCTCCTTTGTATATTAGTACAATATTTGCATTTTTCCAATCTTGTATTTACCTAGTTGTATTTTGCGGGAAGGGGAGCTATGCTCGTGGTGTCCTGCCATTGTGTCTCGCAGTGTCTAGTTTGCTTTTAATCTCATGAATGGTTTTTGTGCATACTATTTCATTATCCAGTTTGTTCCAAGTGTCCAAAACTCTATGTGGAAAACTGTTTTTCTTCAGTTCTCTTCTATAGCTATGTTTTTTTATTTTCTTTCCATGTCCTCTTGTGTTTCTCTTGTCCTAGTTAAGTAAGTCCTCTCTATCAAGTATCTCTGTGCCTTTCATGATTCTGTAGATGGTCAATAGGTCACCTCTCTCTCTTCTTTGCTCCAGTGTCGGTAACTCCAGTTTAGCCAATATCTCCTCGTATGATAGGTTTGCAAGTGCAGGTGCCTTTTTTGTTGCTCCTCTCTGGATTCTTTCTATTTCTTTATATTCTTTTTGGTGCTGGGGGACCACAATGTTGCCGCATACTCTAGTCTAGGCCTTATCAATGTAACCAATATTTTTTTGTCATGTCTTTTTCCAAGTATTGATCTTAGCAAGCTGTAAGTCTCCCCGACAATTTTGTTAATCTGTTTATCATAGGACAAGTTGTTTGTGATAATTACTTCCAAATCTTTTTTGGATCCTACTTTCTTTACTTCCTTGGTTCCAATTGTATATTTTCCTGATATTCTGTTTTTGCTTTTTCCAAACTCCATTATGCTACACTTCTTAATATTAAAGTCCACTTCCCATTTCTGACTCCAGTTCCATACCCTATTCAGGTCTTCTTGCAGTGCTTCACAGTCCTTATCAGTTTCTACTTTCCTTAACAGTTTGGCGTCGTCAGCAAAGAAGCTCATGTAACAGTTCACGTCCTCGTCCATGTCATTCATATAGATAGCAAACATTATTGGTGCCAGTACAGATCCTTGCGGTACTCCACTGATCACCTCTTTCCAATCTGAATATTTTTCTCTGAGCACTACTCTCATCTTTCTACCAGTCAGGAAGTCCTCCATCCATTTTAGTAGGTTCTCTTGTATTCCTCCTATGTGTTCCAGTTTTTTTTTTAGTAATTTTGTGTGTGGTACTTTGTCAAATGCTTTTTGCAAGTCTAGGAATGCACAATCAGCCCATCCATTTCTTTCTTGCACTATGTCTATTAGCCTTGAGTAGAAGCATATTAACCTCTTCACTCTGGGGCACATCGCACATCTGGCAGCATTAGCTGTCCGACGTGCGATGTTGCATCATAATAATTGCATTATAAGAAATAAAGTCAGTGCTCAATGGTTTGTTCTCTTTCACCCGTGTATTTTGATAACTATAGAAAATATGATGAAGCCAGTTTAGAGAGAATGAAAGTGGTTAAGTTTGTGGTGCATGATCTTCCTTGTCTGAACCCGAATTGTCTTGGGTTTAATATGTTGTTGTCTTCCAGATGTTTTACCCATCTATTCTTGATGATTTTCTCACAAATTTTGGCTATAGTGCTTGTTAGTGATACTGGCCTATAGTTGGTGGGTTCTTCCTTGTTTCCTCCTTTCTATATTGGTACAATGTCAGCATTTTTCCAGTCATTAGGTATCTTTCCTTCTTTGAGTGAGCTATTTATTATGATGTGTATTTTGTCTGTTAGTTCTTCTTTGCATTCCTTTAGAATCCAGTTTGCAATACCATCTGGGCCATGTGATTTTCTGACGTCCAGTTTTGATAGATGTTCTGATATTTCTTTTTGTGATGTTGTGAACTCACTCATGTGGGGAGATTGCTTGTTATTATTTACATCCCAATTTTGTATTTTCTCTCTGGTGAAGACAGATTTAAAGTGGTTGTTCATGACTTCGGCCATCTCTAATTCTTCTGTGTATTCTATATTTCCTTGGCGTAGTTTCACCATTTCCTGTTTGGTTTTAAGTTTACCATTCACATACTGATAGAATAGCTTCGGTTGATCTTTGCATTTATCTATAATATCCTTCTCATGGTTCCTTTTTTCCTCTCTTCTCACATTAACATACTCATTTCTATAGTTTATATAAATTTGCCATTTGCTTTGTTTTTTGTCTTTTCTCCACCTTTTCCAAGCTTTGTCCCTTTTGTCTGCCTCACTGCATCTTTTGTTGAACCAGCATTTAATGTACTCTCTTGCTTTTGTCTTGGTACATGCCTGTTTACCCTTTCATTGTAATTATCCATCAATATATTCCATTTCTCTTCCACTGTTGTCTCTTCCATATAGAATTTTTCCCAGTTTGCATTCCGGAAGAATGTCTTTAGTTTTGCAAAGTCTGTTTTGTTGTACATCAATCTTCCTTTCCTATGCTTTTCGTTCCTCTCCATGTCTATTTCTTCCTTTAGTACAGTTTCGATGAGTACATGGTCACTCTTTCCAATTGGTGTCTTGTACTGGATTTTGTCCACTATTTCAGGTTCTGTTGTAAATATTAAATCTAGTTTCGATGACTCTTCATTGTTTCTGTACCTTGTGTTTTCACTGACCCATTGGGTCATTGTGTACTCCATGGTCATGTCTAGCAGTACGTTACCCCACAAGTCATCTCCTTGCACTGTCATGTTGTCCCAACAAATTTCTTTGCAATTGAAGTCCCCCATAATTACCAGATTACCCTTACCCATTAGTATCTCATTTAGTGATTTTCTTGTATCTTCTAGCATTTTTGTATGTTCGTTCTCTTTCCAAACATTCGTTTTTGGGGGCACATAGGTCACCATAAACTTTCTACTTTTCATATTCTTGCCTTCGACTTTTATCATGATCAGTTCAACATTACCTTTGCCCTCTGCAATTTTTGTCAAGTTTAGGTCTTTCTTGGCCAAGAACATGATTCCCCCTCCCTGTTTCTTGTCCCTATTTTTTATCCAGTAATTATATAGGCCTTGTCCAATAACGATGGATGGTATTTCACCTCTTAGTTTAGTCTCTACAATTCCCATTATGTCTGGTTTTTCTTCTAACAGATAATCATTGAGTTTGTTCAGACCTGATATTAATCCGTCAATGTTAGTATAGGCCACTTTTAATTTTCTTCCTTCTCCATTATTTTTTCTGTCTTTGGTTTTTTCGTTTTGATGCGCCATTGTCTCAATCTCATGTCGATTACTCTCCAATGGAATGCTTTGCATTCTGTCTTCGTTCTCATCAAGTTTTTTTCCTTTGCTTTTTCTCCTAGTGACTTTTCTTTTTCTAATTCCTCAGTATTCATTTCTCTTTTTATCCATATCTTATTGTACTTTTCACTCTTTGTCAAGTTGCCTACTTTTTTCAAATATGTCTTCTACCATCTGTGACCTTAATTTTATCTTTAGAGGTCGATTTCTATCCTTAGAATAGCGACCGATTCTATATGTCTCTTCTAGGTCTATGCCTGCTTCTCTTTCTCCCCCCTGAATTTCATTTAGGATTTCTACTACTGTCTCTTTTTCTTCTCTTTCTCTCATGTATCTTGCCAATCCCTGTTTTTCTTTTAGTCCATATACCACAATACATTTTTTCCTATCTACTGTATCCCTGACCCAGTTAGCTTTTTCATTAATCACTTGGATAATTGTGTCTTTTGCATTTGCTGCTTGACTATTTCTTTAAAAGCAATTTCCTTGTTTTCGATGTTTTCCTTCCACTTCTTAATTTTCTGAATACTTTCCTCACCTAGGTTCTCTTCGATCTTTTGTGTCAATTCTTGTAATTTATTGTTCACCTCTATCTTTAAATTTTCGCTGTTGTTATTATCATTAGTTTTCTTCTTTTCGTTATCATTCTTCAACTCATTTATATCCCTTTTCATTTCTTTAATCTCGTTTGTAAGATCCAAGTTGGTTTTTCTTAGGTCAGAAATTTCGTGATTCGCCTGTGCTAAGCTGTCTATTCCTATGGTATCTTTTCTTAAGTCCATAATTTCATTCTCCCACCGAATCCTATTTTTGCTCATATCTCTCTCTATCTCTAATAATCGACTTGAGTTCCTGCTTTCATACTAAATCCTGGAAAATCTTTCTCATCGCACGTGTTAGTACAAGGTTTGTTTACATCGTGGTTCGATCATTTGACGCCAGATGGCTCTGGTTCGTGACTGGCTTTCGAGTCATTGTTTTCATTCATTTTCGCTAATTCCATGTTAATACAATTGACTAGCACTGCAGAGATATCATTTCGGACACTCACGATCACTCCCCACCCCTACAATACAAACCAGGTTTGCTTTTTCGTCGTAAATCCTCTTCTTCTTGGTCACGTGACGATGACGGAGGTGTTTGCGGCGTGGAGGAAAAGGAATGGTACTCCTTCTTTGAGTGAGAAATCAATTATCTTGTGTATTTTGTCCGTTAGCTCATCTATACATTCTTTCAATATCCAATTTTCAATTCCATCAGGCCCATGTGATTTTCTGATGTCAAGGTTTTTTATTTGGTCCCTTATTTCTTTCTGTGTTACTGTTATTTCTTTCATTGGTGGATCTTTCTCTCTGTCCTTCCTCCCAATTTTGTGAAATTTCAATTGTGAATACAGATTTAAAATGTTTGATCATAATTTCAGCCATTTCTACATCTTGATGCAGTTTCACTATTACATGTTTATCTTTTAGTTTGCCATTTACATACCTGTAGAATAATTTAGGTTGGTCCTTGCATTTTTCTATTATGTCCTTTTCATAGTTTCTTTTTTCTTCCCTGTGTATTTTAACATATTCGTTTCTTAGTTTGATGTATATTTGCCAATTATTTTTTCTCGCCATCTTTTCAAAGCTTTGTCTTTTCTATCTTTAGCCTTACTACACTTTTTGTTATACCAGCTATTTATGTACACCCTTTTTTGTTTCTTCTTTGGTACATACATATACCAAGGCTTTTTCCTCCTTCCAAGGGAGGTAGCCAAAAAGGGAAAGGCATAAAAACACTCCCACCCATTTCATCCCCAAACACACTCCACACCCCTCCCACCCTTCCTCTCATCTGAGCACCTCCTGGATGACGGGTCATCCCTGCACCCTGCCCACCGCCCTGGGTCAGAAGCAGTGTCGCAAGACACAGTACATCCACAGCAAGGCCGCTTCATTTTATCGGCGACCCCCCCTCTCCGTCCCCCTTTGTATATAAGGCGAGGACGGGGAGAAATCCCTTCGGGCTGCGTCAAAATTTACTCACACATACTACCCCACCCCCCACCCATTCCTCCTCATGCAATCACAACATCATCCATATACAACCATTCTCCACTCACCTCTGTCTTCCGTCCTCTCCCTTCCTTCCTCAACAGACATTCCCCTCTTCCCCAAAGCCCCCTTCACCCCATCCATCCACCTCATCCTAGGACGTCCCCTCATGTTCACTCCCTCCACATCTGCCTTCCATACCTCTTTTACTAGTCTTTCTTCACTCATTCTTTCCATGTGTCCAAACCATCCTAATATTCTTTCATCAACCCTATCTCCCAAATCCTTTTTCACCCCTGTTCTCCTCCTCACCTCCTCATTTCTCACTCTATCCAGCCTAGTAACCCCCACCATACTTCTCAGACACCTCATCTCAAACACATTCAAACTCCTTCTCTCTTCTTCTCTTATGTTCCACGTTTCTGCCCCATACAGTGCTTTTGGCACAATCACTCCTTCAGGAATTAGAAAAAGAAAGGGCGCTAAGAGAAGAAGCAAAGGAAAAAAACTTGAAAAGATCGGAGACAGAATGCAAAGAATTCCAGTGGAGAGTAATAGACTTGAGATTAAGACAATGGCGCTTCAAAACGAACAAAACAAGGGAAGAAGAAACCAGGGAGAAGGAAGAAAATTAAAAGTGGCCTATACCAACATTGACGGACTAATTTCGGGACTGAACGAACTCAATGATTATCTGTTAGAAGCAAAACCAGACATAATGGGAATTGTAGAGACTAAACTAAGAGGTGAAATACCATCCACTGTTATCGGACAAGGTTTATACAACTACTGGATAAAAAACAGGGACAAGAAACAGGGAGGGGGAATCATGTTCTTGGCCAAGAAAGACCTAAAGGTGACAAAAATTGCAGAGGGCAAAGGTAATGCTGAATTGATCATGATAAAAGTCGAAGGCAAGAATATGAAGAGTAGAAAGTTTGTGGTGACTTATGTGCCTCCAAAAACAAGCGCTTGGAAAGAAATTGAACATAAAAAAATGCTAGATGACACAAGAAAATCACTCAATGAGATACTAATGGGTAAGGGTAATCTGGTAGTTATGGGGGACTTCAATTGCAAAGAAATTTGTTGGGACAGCATGACAGTGCAAGGAGGAGATGACTCGTGGGGCAATGTACTGCTAGATATGACCATGGAGTACACAATGACCCAATGGGTCCATGAAAACACAAGGTACAGAAATAATGAAGAGCCATCGAAACTAGATCTAATATTTACAACAGAGCCTGAAATAGTGCATAAAGTCCAGTATGAGACACCAATTGGAAAGAGTGACCATGTACTCATCGAAACTATACTAAAGGAAGAAATAGACATAGAGAGGAACGAAAAGCATAGGAAAGGAAGACTGAGGTACAACAAAACAGACTTTACAAAACTAAAGACATTCTTCCGGAATGCAAACTGGGAAATATTTTACAGGGAAGAAACAGCAGTGGAAGAGAAATGGAATATATTGATGGAAAACTACAATGAAGGGGTAAACAGGCATGTACCAAGACAAAAGCGAGAGAGAGAGTACATTAAATGTTGGTTCAACAAAAGATGCAGTGAGGCAAAAGACAGAAGGGACAAAGCTTGGAAAAAGTGGAGAAAAGACAAAAAACAAAGCAAATGGCAAATTTATGTTAACTATAGAAATGAGTATGTTAATGTGAGAAGAGAGGAGAAAAGGAACCATGAGAAGGATATTATAGACAAATGCAAAGAGCAACCCAAACTATTCTATCGGTATGTGAATGGTAAACTTAAAAACAAACAGGAATTGGTGAAACTATGCCAAGGAAACATAGAATACACAGAAGATTTAGAGATGGCCGAAGTCATGAACAATCACTTTAAATCTGTTTTCACCAGAGAGAAAATACCGAATTGTGACATAGACAAAAACAAGAAATCTCCCCTCATGAATGAGTTTACAGCATCACTAAAGGAAATATCAGAACATTTATCAAGGCTGGATGTCAGAAAATCACATGGCCCGGACGGTATTGCAAATTGGATTCTAAAGGAGTGCAAAGAAGAACTAACAGACAAAATACACATCTTAATAAACAGCTCACTCAAAGAAGGAAAGATACCCGAGGACTGGAAAAACGCTAACATTGTACCAATACACAAAGGAGGAAACAAAGAAGAACCCACCAACTATAGGCCAGTATCACTAACAAGCACCATTGCCAAAATTTGTGAGAAAATAATCAAGAATAGATGGGTAAAACATCTGGAAGACAATGACATATTAAACCCAAGACAATTCGGATTCAGACAAGGAAGATCATGCTCCACAAACTTAATATGCTTTTACTCAAGACTAATAGACATAGTGCAAGAAAGAAATGGATGGGCTGATTGTGCATTCCTAGACTTGCAAAAAGCCTTTGACAAAGTACCACACAGAAAACTACTAAAAAAACTGGAACACATAGGAGGAATACAGGGAAACCTACTAAAATGGATAGAGGACTTTCTGACTGGTAGAAAGATGAGAGTAGTGCTCAGAGAAAAATATTCAGACTGGAAAGAGGTGATCAGTGGAGTACCGCAAGGATCTGTGCTGGCACCAATAATGTTTGCTATCTATATGAATGACATGGATGAGGACGTGAACTGCTACATGAGCTTCTTTGCCGATGACGCCAAACTGCTAAGGAAAATAGAAACTGATGAGGACTGTGAAGCACTGCAAGAAGACCTAAATAGGGTATGGAACTGGAGTCAGAAATGGGAAGTGGACTTTAATACTAAGAAGTGTAGCATAATGGAGTTTGGAAAAAGCAAAAACAGAATATCAGGAAAATATACAATTGGAACCAAAGAAGTAAAGAAAGTAGGATCCGAAAAAGATTTGGGAGTAATTATCACGAACGACCTGTCCTATGATATACAGATTAACAAAATTGTCGGGGAGACTTACAATTTGCTAAGATCAATAAAAGTGGCGTTTACATACTTGGACGAAGACATGATGAAAAAAATATTGGTTACATTGATAAGGCCTAGATTAGAGTATGCAGCGACATTGTGGTCCCCCAGTACCAAAAAGAATATAAAGAAAATAGAAAGAATCCAAAGAGCAGCTACAAAAATGGCACCTGCACTTGCAAACCTATCATACGAAGAGAGATTGGCTAAACTGGAGTTACCGACACTGGAGCAAAGAAGAGAGAGAGGTGACCTATTGACCATCTACAGAATCATGAAAGGCACAGAGGTACTCGATAGTGAGAACTTACTTAACTGGGACAAAAGAAACACAAGAGGACATGGAAAGAAAATAAAAAAAACATAGCTATAGAAGAGAACTGAAGAAAAACAGTTTTCCTCATAGAGTTTTGGACACTTGGAACAAACTGGACAATGAAATAGTATGCGCAAAAACCATTCATGAGTTTAAAAACAAACTAGACACTGCAAGATACAAAGGCGGGACAACACGAGCATAGCTCCCCTTCCCGCAAAATACAACTAGGTAAATACAACTAGGTAAAATACAGTCTCCTCTTCGCATCCATTCCCAAATGTCTATTCTATTCTTCTTTGGTACTTTGGTAAAAGTAAGGTGATGAGATGTACAAAGGGTGAAAATGGCAGCAGATTGGAAGTGAGTATTAACCCCTTCGATACGATGATGCCTACGTAGGTGTCATGAGGAGCAAGTGGGTACGCGAGGATGCCGATGTCGGCGTCTTGATTATATTTATTATAGTTGTACCTGCGTGACCCCCATACTCTTTAACCACTTCACTCCGGACCAAAATCTCGCGGGCAGCATTACGATGTTAACCCCTTCCATACGGTGCCGCATACGTAGGCGTCATGAGGAGCAAGTGGATATGCGAGGCTGCCATATCGGCGTCTTGATTATATTTATTGTAGAGAGAACGATCGATATAAGCGGTGACTATATTTTATGATGCGAGTATTATTACGACACGTCGTACGGCTGGCATTGGCTTCTGCCCGCGAGATTTAAGGCCCGTACTGAAGAGGTTAAACTGGCTTCATCATATTTTCTATAGTTATCAAAATTCACGTGTGAAAGAGAGAATGTGCAATACAGCGGTGACTTTATTTTTTGTAATGCGAGTATTATGACGCAACATTGCACGTCTGGCAGCTAATGCTGCCTGCGAGATTTTGGCCCGGAGTGAAGGGGTTAACCTCTTCAGTACGGGCCAAAATCTCGCGGGCAGCATTAGCTGTCAGACGTACGATGTGTCGTAATAATACTCGCATCATAAAATATAGTCACCGCTTATATCAATCGTTCTCTTTTTCACCCTTGAATTTTGATAACCATAGAAAATGTGATGAAGACAGTTTAGAGAGTATGTCATTACGCAGGGGCAACTACAATAAATATAATCAAGACGCCGATATGGCAGCCTCGCATATCCACTTGCTCCTCTTGCCGCCTACGTATGCGGCACTGTATGGAAGGGGTTAAGGGAGAGAGATTGGAGGAAGTGGATAATTTTAGATACTTGGGTACGAATGTGGCAGGAAAGGGAAGAGTAAGGGTGGAGGTAGAATGTAGATTGAGAGAAGCAAGTAAATGCCTTGGATTAAAAAGTGTAATGAGAAATAGACATTTCGGAATGGATGCTAAGAGGAGATTGCATGAGGGAGTGATTGTGCCGACAGCACTGTATGGAGGCAGAAATATGGAACATAAAAGAGGAAGAGAGAAGGAGTTTGAGATGAGGTGTCTGAGAAGTATGATAGGGGTTACTAGGCTAGATAGAGTGAGAAATGAGGAAGTGAGGAGGAGAACAGGGGTGGAAAGGGAATTGGGAGAAAGGGTAGATGAAAAAGTATTGGGATGGTTTGGACACATGTAAAGAATGGGTGAAGAAAGACTAGTAAAAGAGGTGTGGAAGGCAGATGTGGATGGAGTGAATATGAGGGGGCGATCTAGGATGAGATGGATGGATGGGGTAAAAGGGGCATTGGGGAAGAGGAATGTCTGTTGAGGAAGGATGGGAGAGGACAGAAGACAGGGGTGAATGGAGAATGGGTGTATATGGATGATGATGTGATCCATAAGGTGGAATGGGTAGGGGATGGGGGATGAGGGAGTATGTGTGAGAAAAATTTGACACAGCCCGAAGGGATTTCTCCCTATCTCCTTTTCTGCATGAGGGGGCGGAGAGTGGGGGTCACCAATTTAATGAAGTGGCCTTGCTGTGGATGTACTGTGTCTTGTGACACTGCTTGTGACCCAGGGCAGTGGAAAAGATGCAGGGATGACCCATCATCCAGGAGGTGCCTAGATAAGAGAGGGAAGAGGGTATAGAGGAGTGGAGTGTGATAGGAATGGAATGGGTGGGAGTGGTTTCTATGCCTTTGTTTTTTGGCTACCTCCCTTACAAGGGGGAAAAAGCCTTTGGTATATGTATGTATGTATGTTCCATTTCTCTTCCATCCTTGTTTCTTCATTTAAGAAGTTTTCCCAGTTTGCATTTTGAATTTTTTTCTGAGTTTCTCAAAATCCATTTTATTGTACATTAGTCTTCCTTTTCTATGTTTCTCATTTCTTCTCAAATAATTTTGTTCTTTTAGTTTGAACTCTATTAGTATGTGGTCACTTCCCAGTTGGTGTCTTGTATTCCATTTTATCCATGATTTCAGGCTCTGATGTAAATATTAACCACTTCCATATGGTGACGCCTACATAGGCGGCATGAGGAGCAAGTGGGTACTCGATGATGCCGACGTCGCCATCTTGATTATATTTATTGTAGTCGTACCTACGTAACTTTCATTATCTTGAAACTGGCTTCATCATATTTTCTATGGTTATCAAAATACATGGGTGAAAGAGAACGAACGATTGAGCACTGACTTTATTTTTTATAATGCGATTATTATGACACAACACCGCACGTCGGGCAGCTAATGCTGCCAGATGTGTGATGTGCCCCGGAGTGAAGAGGTTAAATCTAGTCTCGACGGTTCTTCATTGTTTCTATATCTGGTATTTTCCTTGACCCATTGAGTCAATGTGTATTCAGTGATCATATCCAGTAGAATATTTACCCAAAGTTCTTCTCCACCTTTCACTGTCATTTCTTCCCAACATATTTCTTTGAGTTGAAGTCACCCATAATTACTATGTTTCCTCCCTCTTTCAATAATTCAATTAATGCATTCTTTGTGTCTTTCAGTATTTTGGAATGATTACTATCTGTCTAAGACTGTGTTTTTGGGGTCACATATACTATAAATTTTCTACTCTTCATGGTTCTGTTTTCAACTTTAATCATAATCGATTCCACATTATTTTTTCCTTCTGTTATCTTTGTCACATTTAAGCCTTTCTTAGTCAAAAACATGACTCCACCCTGTTTCTCCATTCTGGTTTTTGCTAAATGGTTGTATAGACCTTGTCCCACAGTATTTAATGGTAGTGGACCTTTTAATTTGTCTCTACAAATCCCATGATGTCGGGTTTCTCTATTGACAGATAATTGTTTAATTGATTTAGTCCTGAAATCATGCCATCTATGTTAGTGTGTTATTTGTATTTATTTTTTATTTATTTTGTTTTTTCATGTACCATTTTCTCAGTTTCATTCTTTTCAGTCTCTGTTCTTATCTCTTTTTTCATTTGCTTTATTTCTGTCTTTTCTTTTTCTTTCCTTATCACTCATTTCCTTTTTTATCCATACATTTTTGTAATTTTCACTGTTTGCCAGCTTTGCTGCTTTTGATAATACTTCTTCAGCTATCATTTGAGACCTTAGTTTGATTTTTACTGGCCTATAGTGTTTTTCTTTTGAGTACTATCCTATTCTATGCACCTCTTCAATCTCTTTTTCAAATTCCTGACCCTCCTCTTGTACCGCTTTCAGAATTGCCTTTGCAATTTCTTTATCTTCTTTTTCTCTTTGGTATTTGTATACATTGTGTTTTTTTTTAATACCATGAACTACAATGCACTTTTTTTTATCCACTCTGGTGGAGGGTCCCCTGTGGTGGGGGGAATGAATACTGCCACCGAGTCTTTCCGCTTGAGTCATAAGAGGCAACAAAAACAGGACAGGGATTAGGACTAGGCATCCTTCTCCCTGTAGTCCCACAGGGGACATTCCTATAAAAAGTAAAGGCATAAGAGGGTCTAAGAGTTTTCCAACCAGTACCCTAAGGTTTGGGTCTTTTAATTTGCATGGATGTAGTACAGATGAGAGTTGTGGTAATTGTTGTTACGGGAATTGCATTGTTTACCTTGAGCTATGGCAATTTCCCGAAAGCTTGTTTAATTTCGAATCGGGAACCTTTCCTGAAACTTCTTACCACACTATCGTAATTTTGATTTACTATTAAACTCCCCTCCATCTTTATTCTTATTAAACCTATGTTGTAATTTTGATTAACAAATCGGGAACTTTGAGAACTTACTTAAAGTATTAGTTGTCCCGTGGTTTCAAACCTTTTTACGAGCTCGTAAGAATCCCAGCCAAACGAGACTACGTTTCGTTAACTGAATGTCGGATAACCTTCAGCGCTGGTACCAGACGCTTCGCTTAGAAACCTCGGCAAAGGAATTTTTACAGTTCACACGAAGCCTCAAGAATACACTACAAGTTCAGACATTATATCAGAGAACTCGACCAGGTAATTTCTCAGACATTTTAGAAAAATAGGATCATAATTACAATAGATCTTAATTCTCTGACATAATTAGAATTCTCGGATTTAGTGTTTATTATCTCTGAATTTGAGAATTTAATCTAAATATTTAGATTTAACTTTAGTAGTCGATTTCGACATTAAATTATTACCCCTTTGTGTCGTAAGCCGCTATGTAAGCGTTTTATTAAGGTTACGGTAGTGTGTGGTTATGAAGTCTGGTTTCCTGTTCTTTATACCGAGTTTGTTCGGTTTTATTAATTTCCTCGTTCGAGGACCTCTTTTGCTATCGGAAAAATTTTGCCGGCTTTGGGTACCTTGTCTTTCTCATGAACATTCGAAATTTATCGAATTGTTCTATATTTTTGGTGGCCTTTATTGTTATATTGTTGTGGTTTCTTTGATCTGTTTGCCTTTTTTCAATTTAAACTTGTATTTAACCACTTCAATACGGGACTTAAATCTCGCGGGCAGCAGCCAATGCCAGCCGTACGACGTAACGAAATAATATTCGCATCATAAAATATAGTCGCCGCTTATATCGATCGTTCTCTCTTTCACCCGCGAATTTTGAAAACCACAGAGAATGGGATTAAGGGCGAATTTGGGAGAATGTAAAAACACAGGGGCGACTACAATAAATATAATCAAGACGCCGATATGGCAGCGTCGCGAATCCACTTGCTCCTCATGACGCCTATGTGTGCGGCACCGTATGGAAGGGGTTAAATCAAATTGATGATTTTTTCTTAATTTGTCTTACTTGTTTCTTAGTCTGTAAGACTGTTTTTGGCATGACTGTTTTACTCGTGTATTTAGTGACGAGTTTGTTGGGTTGCCATCGTTACGACTAGCTACGATAAGACAGTGTCCGATTCGGAAGTTTTGAAAAAACTCCGAAGACAGAGAGCCCATAAAAAGGGTCTTATCTCGAAGGACTTAAAGACCATAAAGGGTTCTAACATCGATGAACTTTCTTATTCAGTTCTTGACACCATGTTGTGTCAATTAGATGATTTCCTTATGGAAATCCAAAATTTTGACGAACAAATTTTCGAAATACTTCCTGAAGAAGAAAAGGACAAGGATATGGAGAAATCTAGAGCATACTGCCTGTCCATTCTTCTTGAATTGTCTCCTTTTAAGGAACGGAGACAATAGTTAAAGGGAGTTGTTGATTCTAAAATAGGTGAAAAATCCAACAAGTCCACTGATGTTAATTCTGTAAAACTTCCTCTTCCTCCTATTGTTCTTCAACATTTCGAGAACAATTCCAACACTCCTTTTGCTTATTTCAACTTTAAAAAGGGTTTTCTAAATGCCTTAGCTGGTATCCCCAATCTGACTAATAGTCAGAAGTTAATTTATTTGAAGGGATATCTCAGAGCGGAGGCTTTCCATTTAGTGGAGAATGTACCAGTGGATGATTCAAATTATGACTGCTTTCCTTCTTCTTGATGAGTTGTATTTGAACATAGAAGAAATTTTACATAAGGTGTTGATTTCCATTATCAATGCACCGGAGGTCTCGCTCTTGAGAGACCTAGAAAGTTACATTAGGTCTGTAGATTCCAAGCTACAAGACCTTAACCACTTCCATACGGTGACGCCTACATAGGCGGCATGAGGAGCAAGTGGGTACTCGATGATGCTGATGTCGGCATCTTGATTATATTTATTGTAGTCGTACCTACATAATTTCCATTCTCTCGAAACTGGCTTCATCAATTTTCTATGGTTATCAAAATACACGGGTGAAAGAGAACGAACGATTGAGCACTGACTTTATATCTACAAAACCTCCCACAGTGCCTTCCTGTCTACACTGTCATAAGCCTTTTCCAAATCCATAAAGTCCCAAAAAACATCCTTACCTTTTCCTAAAGCTTTCTCATATATCTTACCACAAAAATCTGATCCACCTAACCCCTTCCTGTCCTAAGCAAACTGGAAGGAATTCATAAATAAATACATGCATATACCAACAGCTTTTTCCCCCATGCAAGGGAGGTTGCCAATATCCATTTCATCCCCACATACTCCACTCTCATGAATACTAAGGGAATAAGGAGGAAATGAGAAATCTTTCTTGACATTTACAATCTAGGAGTGAACAAATATGTGCCAAAGACTAGTGGGAGGAAAAAGCAGGCCAGGGACATGATTTGGGAAAAATGGAGGAAGAGAGGAAGCAATAAAACAAAAGAAACTTTCAAAAAAGCTGGAAATGACTATGAATTCACAGGGGGAAGAAAGCAATTTTGAAAGGTGTGTAGTAGATAAATGCAAAGATGAACTGAAACTATTACAGGTTTATAAATGGCAAATTAAGACATAGGGAAGTAATTACCAAGTTATTAGTGAATGATGAGATCTTTGAAGAAGCTTCAGCTCAGGTAGAAATAATGAATGTTTCCAGTCTTCACAAAAGAGAGCACTTCTTTGGAGAAAAATGAAGGGAGTGATAAACCAGGTTTAGAAGATATAAATGTGAAAGTGAAGGAAGTAGTCAATCTCTTGGGAGCATTGGATGTGACAAAAGCTTCAGGACCTGACATGATCTCAAACTGGATATTTAACCACTTCCATACGGTGCCGCCTATGTAGGCGGCATGGGGAGCAAGTGGGTACTTGCTGATGCCGAAGTTGCCATCTTGATTATATTTATTGTAGTCGTACCTACGTAATTTTCATTCTCTCTAAACTGGCTTCATCAGTTTTCTATGGTTATCAAAATACACGGGTGAAAGAGAACGGACAATTGAGCACTGACTTTATTTTTTATAATGCGATTATTATGACGCAACATCGCACGTCGGGCAGCTAATGCTGCCAGACGTGCGATGTGCCCCTGAGGGAAGAGGTTAAAGGAATAACTAGCAGACAAGATTCATAGTCTTGTATGTTTGTTGAAAGAAGCCATTGTGCTGCTTGATTGGAAAAATGCAAATGTGGTGCAAATTAACAAAGGTAGACATAAGAAGACACCACTAAATTATAAGCTGGTATCACTTACAAGCACAATAGTGAAATTATGTGAAAGGATTGTGAAAGATCAATGGACCAAATATCTTGAAAAGATAAACATTCTGACAGACTTTTTGGCTTCAGATCTGGAAGGTCATGTATGTTGAACTCAAGAGTGATTGATGTGATGCAAGAGAAAGAGGAGTGGGTGGGCTGTGTGTACCTTGACCTAGAGAAGGCATTTGACAAAGTACCTCACAATCAATTAATATGGAAATTGGAACATGTTAGAGGACTGAGAGGCAGACTACTAGAATAGATTAAAGAGTGAAGGAAAGATATATGATGACAAAGGATAAGATGTCAAGATGGAGAGCAGTAATGAGCGGAGTACCACAAGGTTCAGTGCTTGCACTAATATAATGTTTCTTGTCCAAGTCAATAACATGATGGAAAGAACAACAAGCTATACCACCATGATTGCACATAATGCAAAAATTATGAGAGGAGTAATAAATGAGGAGAACAGTAGAATATTGCAAAAAGATCTAGAAACTATTTTTGCATGGAACCAAGAATGGGAAATGATGTTACAAAGGAGGGGCATGCAGACAGGAGCCCTTTTGGTCCATAACTAGGTCAGATGCGGAAAAATTATAATAATAAATAAATAAAAGAAAAATAAATAAAAATTATAATAATATGAATAATAAATAGAAAAAATGCATAGGTATAGTTAATAAACAAACAAGTAAATAGTAATTAATAATAAAATGACAGATAACTAATGGTAGATGAAAATCAAGCAAATAATAAACAAATAAACAATATAAAATAAATGGCAGGTATTACAGCATCTTGCTTAGGTATTTATCTAAATGAATCTTAAAGCTTCAAACTGAACTACATTGCACTGCCTCTGCAGGAAGTTTGTTCCATTCATTAACTACACGGTTGGCAAAGCTGTTTCTACCCACTTCTAAATTAAATCTATTTCCCGACAGTTTGAGACCATTGTTTCTTGTTGGATTCTCATTCAGTGTGAAAATTTTGTCACTTTTGATGTCAATTCCCTTTAGAATCTTAACCCCTTCCATACGGTGACACCTACGCAGGCATCATGAGGAGCAAGTGGGTACGTGAGGCTGCCATATTGGCGTCTTGATTATATTTATTGTAGTTGTACTTGCGTGACCCCCATACTCTGTAAACTGGCTTCATCATATTTTCTATGGTTATCAAAATTCACGGGAGAAAGAAAACGAGCATTACAGGGGTAACTTTATTTTTTATAATGCGAGTATTATGACGCAACATCGCACGTCTGGCAGCTAATGCTGCCTGCGAGATTTTGGCTCGGAGTGAAGAGGTTAAGGGAGTGTTGCCAGCGATCATTTGAAAAATTCTTGTACATTAGCAAATTTTAGGTAAACATTTCAAAAGAATCTCTATGATGGTGGCAACACTCAAAGTTATACAACTGTATTTAGTTTTTTTTTTTATACAGAATAAAATAAATAAAATATTGGCAACCCCTGGCAACCCCATTGCATAAAAAACATTCTGTAAATTGAAATAGTGTCAACATTTCTATAACTATTTCGTTTTTTGCTACAGAATTGTGTTTATGGAGATATTTGCCAACTCCCACCAGCATACCCCATAAAGACAGTGGACTGGGCACCTGTACTCTTGAAAAAGTCAAAGGTGATGTCACTCCTGGTGCTCTCACTGTACGCAACAATTTTGATTCCTCACCTTGTATTGTTGCTGTGATCATGGAAAAATTAACAAGAAACAAGAGAGTAAAGCAGCAGAATATAGAGAGGGCCTGTGAGTGCCTGAAATAGAAACAAGATGGAAAAAGAAAGAGGAGAAAAGCAGCACAGCTGCACCCAGCACTCTGCAGTCATTTACTAGCCATGTCCACCTTACACCTCCACCCATGCCACACCACTCACCCTCACCTCATACCTCAGCAAAGAAGAAATTGGAGATTTGCTATACATCGCAACCATCAAACAAATGGTCACAAAAATTGAAATCCTCCATCCTGTTAAGTTTAGTTTTTGTTCTTTCTGTTGTAATATCTTCGGTTGTTCTTTATGGACTTTTGTAATATTTGTTTCATTTGAAAGAAAATATCATGCTCTTTATTTTCTACAGTAAAAATTTAAGAAATTTGAATTTAAAAAATTATGAAACCTTAATTTTGCAGCATTTTTTAATTATTCAGAGAAACAAATTCATAAAAAAAATCAGAGGTATTAGTTTGAAAAAATGTATTCAATAAGATTTGTTCCCTAAGCTTTCATTTCATACCAAGCTGAATGATGTGGAAGGATTTTCCATTAAGTAATTAGAGCTTCACTAGAACACACTATATCTTCATTAAATATTCACTATGCTTTATATATACATGAGAGGAACACAATACCTTGAGGAATTACACACTAATGTAAGGGGTGTTTATACCCATATTCATTAACCCTTAACAGGTAAAGTGGGGTCAGACAGACCCCATACTTTTTTGTTTTTTAATTTTAATATACTAATATATTACATACAGATATGTACTCCCATATACCTTCTTGATCAGTGGAGTAGTTTAATGGGGTGATAGGGTCATTCCTGAATCTTGCTCTATATAAGCTTTATAGAGCTTTTGAGCCCATCTGACCCCACTTTACCTGAGGTGTGAGTACCGTGGGGTCAGTCAGACCCCACTTTACCTGAGGTGTGAGTAGCGTGGGGTTTGTCAGACCCCACTTTACCTGAGGTTTGTTCATGTCATATAAATGTTTTATCATTTATACTTATGGGTAAATAAAAATTTCTTCTTTTTTATCAACAGAAAAACATACATCCGAGTTTGATTTTATTTATTTAATTTATTTGATTTATTTATTTAATATATCTAATTTATTTATTTAATTTATTCCATTTTCCCTCTTTTGATTACATTAATTTTTATCACAATGTTTAATTTCTGTTCTGGTAATGTGAGTTTCTTTTCATATCATGGTCACACTATACTCATATTATCATAAAGCATGACATTCCGCCACATTTTATTTTATTGATTTATCCTTACCTCTTTTGTTCAAATTTAATTTGTATCACATATGAATGCTTAATATTTTCTGTTCTGTTAATATGTTTCTTCTCACAACAAGATCACACTATTCTCATATCATCATAAAATGTGACATCTCGCCACATTTTAGGGCACCTCAGTCACTCTATTCCCACACATACAGCTGTAATTTATTTCATCCTTCCCCTCTTTTAGTTCAAATTTAATTTGTATCACATATTTTGTATCACATATAAATGTTTGATATTTTCTGTTCTGTTGATATGTTTCTTCTCACACTATTCTCATATCATCATAAGATGTGACATCTCGCCACATTTTAGCCACTCTATTCCCACACATGCATCTGGTTCTTATCTATCCCCCTTGTACAAGATCTTTTGAAAAATTATGGGCTCACATATGTAGGCACACTGAGGGACAAGAAGCCACAAGTACCAGCTCTGATGACAGACAAGACGGTCATCAGAAAAGGGTGCACGTCTTTCCTCTTTGACACAACCATGGCACTTGTGTCACATTTACCTGACAAGAAGAAGAAAAAATTTGTGCCGTTGATCTCCTCAATGCACCAACAACCTGTTATGGATGACTGTGGGAAGCCAGAAATCATCTTGTATTATAACAACACAAAAGAAGGGGTTGACGCGTTTGATCAAATATGTGCCCGATATACGTGCAGCCGAATAACCAAACGGTGGCCTTTGTGCATAATGTACGGACTGGTCAACGCCGCCGGTGTCAACTCCCATATCACCTGCAATGAAATGAGGAAACGTGATGGACAGGCGGAACTTTCATCACGCCGGAAGTATCTGATTGAGCTAGCAGAAGAGATGATACGGCCATGGGCAGAGGAGAGGATGAACTTCAAGGGGATGCACAAAAGTACTTTGATGACCATCAGAACGGTCTTTGGCTTGAACATGCCCCATCAGCAAGCGGATACCTCTTCTATGAGAAAGCGATGTGCCTTGTGTGACCGGAAGTCTGACAGGAAGACCAAGAACTACTGCCTACACTGCAAAAGACCAGTGTGTCAGGACCATTCAACCCCCATCTGCGATGACTGCAATTAGATTCTTCAGTATCACAAATTCCACTTTCAGTATATCCAATAGAATATGTTCTTCATTATCACTAGCATTATGTATGAATTGCTCGACTCATGTCCTCTCAAGAAAACTCAAAACCCTCTGAGACCACAAACTTCCGTCAACGAAGGATGGGGGTTTTGCTGAGTCAGGGTAGGAGTGCCTAGAGCCATAAAAACTTATAAATAATAAACTTAGATACAATTAAAAACTTATAGATTGTTTGCTGGACCTAGTATTAACCTTCCCTGAAAATTTCATTAAAACCAGTCCATAATTTTTGCGTAAAATTGGTCAAAGTCAAAATAATCACCTCGTTTTTTTTTCTTCAGATTTCATGGTTTATGAAACACATTTATTATTCATTTGTTGTAGCTCTGCTTTTCCTTAAAGATAGTTGGGACATTGGTCTCTACAAAATGATGATGACCAACCGCTTCATGTTTCATGCTTTCAGTCAAGCACCCTCTGAAGTCAACAATATCTTATTTTTCATAATTATTTTTGTAATTTTCATTAAGATATATGTCTAACAATTATAGTCACTTTTAAGCATGTAAATGGAAGAATATAAGTTGAAGTACATATGTTTTGATTTCTATGTCAATAAATGCAGTAGAAGTATTTTATTTTTATTTTTTGTGTTTGGGGTCTGTCAGACCCCGCTTTACCTGAATCGTTTGTCAAAAAGACCTTTACCTGTTAAGGGTTAAACACATATTTGAAAAAGAAATTTCACCTAGTCAATAAAGCAATACTCCCTTAAAGACCTGTATTAAGTCACCTCTGAGTGTATGCTTTTTTTAGGGAAAACAAATTCATATGTTTTAGTCAATTTTCTATGATTTATTTTTGATATTTGGAATCAGTTCTGTGGCTTGCCGTTGTACTTTTTCCAATCTGTCAATGTCTTTAATGAGATTCAGTGACCATATAGAAACAGCATATTCTAAATGTGAATGAAGTACAGACGCTCCTCTACTTACATTAATTCGTTTTATGTTTTTTCGATTTTACGTTTGAACTGACTGTAAAAAAAAAATTTAATTGTTTTTTTTTTATTTTTTAATTTAGCGTGCTCTCCGTAGTACGAGACGTTCAAACGATATTTACGCATGACGTTGCGTCCATTGTTTACATGGCACAAACGACAGACTGAAGGTGCCTTGTCTCCTCCTCCTCCTCCCTCTCCTCCTCCTCCATCATCTCACTTTATGTTGCTTGAATTTAATTTATTTGAAATTAATGTTATTATTTTATAATGTTATGTCAATAATTAATGATATAGGGGTGTTTTATAAGATACGGTAATAGAATTTATGGATGTATAGTATAGTATGAACGGTCATACATTACTGGAACATACAGTAACAACTTACGTTCTTTTTCACATTACGTTCGGCCGTTTGGAACGTAACTAAAACGTAAGTTGAGGAGCGTCTGTAATGATTTATATAGCTTGTTAATGAGAGATGAACTTTTGAAGTGAAAAGATCATGCAATCAGTCCTAGAATCTTGTTTGCTTTCTCAGAGGCTGAAATACACTGCTTGGATGATTTGAGATCGTTACTGATAATTACGCTGAAATCCTTTTCGCTATCCTTTGTTAATGAATTTCCAAAATTATCTATGGCGGTCTGTAGGGGTGCCCCATATTGACTATGAGCTGCATGTTACTAAGCATATTTTTACTGTACAATAACATGCATCCCCCCAGATATGGTATATGATGAGAATGTATGAGTTAACAAAATTGTGGTTATCATGGATTGATATTTGCAGAACACACTTTGTTTCATTGATATTTGACATTATACCACACAATAATCATTAGTAATTGGCTGTCAGTAAACATGTAATGCAATGTTTTTTCTGTAATGAAATTGCATTTGTTTTCAGCACTCTTTCACAGGAAGAAAGTGAAGAGCAACTAGATGAGGTAGATGAGGATGCTGATGGGTATGTTACTTGGGAAGAATACATAGCTGAAACATATGGAATTCATGAACCAGAGGACAGAGACTTACTGGACAAAGACAGTTATGATGAGGAGCAGAAGGTAATTGTTATCATTATTATTTATTTATTATTTATTGGAGTGAGGACTAATCCCATCCTCTCATTTCCCTTTGCCTCTTGTTTCCTGTGTCCCCTTTACCCTATCCATCCATCTCTATTTCTGAATTACACATTCTTTCCACATTTTTTTTCTATTTCCAATACACATTAGCTCTCTTTGATATATCCTGTTCAACAGCTGTTTTTACATTATTCTTTGCTTCATTACCACATTTCTCATTCATTTGTAACCCCTAACATACTTCTCAATCACATACAGGTTCTTCCTTTCTGCTTATCTTAAATTCTAAGTCTGAGCTACATTGTTTTGGTAACAGTCATTTCCTCATACAGCCTTTTTTTTCTATTTTATCCTGAGGTACTTATTTTTCATAAAATATTTCATTTCCACCAAACATTTACATGCCTCCTTTACTGTATATTTCACCTCTTCCACTCCTTCATTCTCTGCCACATGCAGTCTCAAACTCTCCACTTCTTCCAGCCTTTCATTCTTTAATCTTGCATTCAATCTGATATTACTATTTGTACAACAGGACTGCTTGGCTAGACAGTCTAAGGAATGGGTGGGAGGTACATGCCATTTGACTTGGCTACCTTAGTATTAATAGTCTTAAACTCCACCACTAACTGCTTTTGTCTATCCATAGATTTCCAAAAGTGCAGTGTGATTTGCAAACTACAACTGGCTCACCTCCCACTTCTTTATTGTCTTGCTCACCAACTCCAGACTTCTACCTAGCTCTCTGATGTTTATCTCCTTCACCACCTCATCCATTTTACTTTCATCTATGGCAACATGACACAATCCTGTCACAGCCCCTCTTTATTTCAAACTATTCAGTCTTTCTAATCATGAGCCTCATACAAGCTGGTTCTCTTCATTTCAAACTATTCAGTCTTTCTAATCAAGATCCTCATACAAGCTGGTCCTCTTATGTAAAATCTTTTGACCTCTGCAACAGACTTCCTTGTATCTTATATATGCGCAATACACTCCAAAATACCTCTATCAACACTGTCATCTGGCTTTTTCAAATCCATGAAAGCCCAAAAGACATTTTTACTCTTTAAAGAAATAGCTTGTACATCTGCCAAACTGCAAATATTTGATATATACAGTCTCTTCTTCTCTTATACCCACACTGCTCTTCCCCAAGAACTTCCACTGTTCCCCTCCTAATCCTCTCAGTTAACACACCCATACATCTGAGCACACTTAACAGATGTATTCCTTTTCCCATATATTACATGCACTCCAATCCAGTGGTACATTTTTCCACATTAGACACACATTGAACATTCACCAACCTTTCCACTATAACTATTTGAACAAACTAGAACAGTGGCACAGAAATAACAAAATGGAAGTTTCACCAGTGAAATAAACTGTAACACTTCATCCCAGACAATTATGAATGAAGAAAACATCATAGTGAAACTGAATGGCCAAACCCTATTTGACAGGAACCCAAAAAATCAAGGTCTAACATTTAATTACAAAGGATTACAAAGGCGGAGCATGCCGACAGGAGACCTTTTGGTCCATATCTAGGTTGGATGCGAAAAAAAATCATAATAATAATAAATGAATAAATAAAAACTATAATAATGTAAATAACAAATAAAATATATAAATAAATGCATAGGTATAGTTAAATAATAAACATAGGTAAATAGTAAATAATAATAAATTGACATGTAACTAATAATAAATGAAAATCAAACAGACGAATGATAACAAAACAAATAATATGAAATAAATTATAATCATTACAGCATCTTGCTTAGGTATTTATCTAAATGCTTCTTAAAGCTTCGAACTGAACTACATTGCACTACCTGTGCAGGAAGTTTATTCCATTCATTAAATACACCATTGGCGAAGTTGTTTCTACCTGCTTCCAAATTTAATCTATTTCCAGACAGTTTGAGAGCATTGTTTCTTGTCTGATTCTCATTCAATGTGAGAATTTTGTCACTTTTGATGTTTTCAATTCCCTTTAGAATTTTAAAGACCTGTATCAGGTCACCTCTGAGTCTACGCTTTTTTAGGGAAAACAGGTTAATATGTTTTAGTCTATTTTTGTATGATTTATTTTTGATATTTGGAATCAGTTTTGTGGCTCGCTGTTGTACTTTTTCCAGTCTGTCAATGTCTTTAATGAGATTCAGTGACCATACAGAAACAGCATATTCCAAATGGGAACAAACTAACGATTTATATAGGTTGTTAATGAGTGATGGACTTGTGAAATCAAAAGATTGCGCAATCAGTCCTAGAATCTTATTTGCTTTCTCAGAGGCTGAAATACACTGCTTGGATGATTTGAGATCGTTACTGATAATTATGCTGAGATCTTTTTCACTATTCACTTTTGTTAACGAATTTCCAAATAACTTGTAATTGTACTTACTGTTATTCTAACATATGTGCATTACCTTGCATTTACATACATACATATACCAAGGCTTTTTCCCCCTTCCAAGGGAGGTAGCCAAAAAGGGAAAGGCATAAAAACACTCCCACCCATTTCATCCCTAAATACACTCCACACCCCTCCCACCCTTCCTCTCATCTGAGCACCTCCTGGATGACGGGTCATCCCTGCACCCTGCCCACCGCCCTGGGTCAGAAGCAGTGTCGCAAGACACAGCACATCCACAGCGAGGCCGCTTCATTTAATCGGCGACCCCCCCTCTCCGTCCCCCTTTGCATATAAGGCGAGGACGGGGAGAAATCCCTTCGGGCTGCGTCAAAATTTACTCACACATACTACCCCATCCCCCACTTCCCCGCCCATTCCTCCTCATGCAGTCACAACATCATCCATATACAACCATTCTCCACTCACCTCATTAGCCACTTTTCAGACCATTGCTGTAATTTATCTAAATCTTCTTGAATATCTAATTGGTTTAAGTGATCATTTGCCATTCCACACAGTTTTTTATCATCAGCAAATTTGGAGACAGTAGATTTTAGTCCATGGTCTATATAATTTATATATACTATGAATAGAAGTGGCCCAAGAATGGAACCCTGAGGAACTCCACTTGTAAAAATTTTCCATCTAGAAGTTTTTCCATTTAAAACAACTCTCTGTTTTTGATCATTCAACCAATTACTAGTCCAACTTAATAGGCTACCACATACTCTGTGTGAAGCTAATTTAGTAAGTAGTCTTTCGTGTGGGACGGTATCAAAAGCTTTTGCAAATTCTAGATATATGTTTCTTTTGTCATAATTCGAGATAACTGTGTTGTAGAATTTGAGTACCGTATTTTTCGGACCATAAGGCGCGGGCAAAATCCTTAAAATCGGCCAAAATTGGGTGGTGCGCCTTATCGTGAGGTGCGCCTTATCGTGAGGTGCGCCTTATCGTGAGGTGCGCCTTATCGTGAGGTGCGCCTTATGTGTGGCTTCAGTGCAAAAAAAAATGCCTCGGACAGTGACGAATTATTTTGACATGTTTCGTAGCTAGCCTGCCGACGGCGACAGTGCATAGGCCAAGCAAAAGTTACAACCAAGTTATAAACAAGGTGCATGTATCTTGACAAGAAAATTGCGAAAACTTTGACAGTTTTCGAGTCCATGCCACCGCATTCATTCACGCTATCATGGCTATGATATGATAGCATCCACAACACAGACATCAGTTTTTGCACCTTTTTTTTTTTTTCCGCTCACAAAATTGCATATTACGTTGATTCATTATAATTTACAAAAAATTAATAATTAATTTTCTATTGCTATGTTGCGCCCATGGTCGAAACTAAAAATTACCTTCATTTGTAATCTTGTGTTTTTAAGTGAATAGATAATTCCGGGAATAAAACTGCTAATGTTGGTTTTATTCCCCACAATTCCCGTAACGTGTTTATGTTGTTTTTTAGGAGTATTGGCAGGGCAGACCGTCCATGGAGGTGGTCTGATTTCACTGACCAAAATAAAAAATATATATATATAATTTATTTTTGTAATTTTGCTAAATCCCAACCGATTTTTCTCATTCAACAACGAAAATGTTCAGTTCTGAATGCACTCACATATGCATGATTATCCGATGACGAGACCAGGTGCGCCTTATGGTCAGGTGCGCCTTATGTAAGGACGGGGAATAGCAAATTATGGGTGCGCCTTATGGTACGAAGCGCCTTATGGTCCGAAAAATACGGTAACTTAGTCACACAAGAACGTTTCCGTCTGAAACCATGCTGGCTATCATTTATCAAACAGTTACTTTCTAAATGATGTTCGATAGTATCTCTGATGATAGTTTCCATTATTTTTCCTATGATTGAAGTCAAACTTATAGGCCTACAGTTATTTGGTTTCTTTTTGTCACCTTTTTTGAATATGGGAGTAACGTTAGCTAGCTTCCATTCTCTTGGGACATCTCCGGATATGATGGATTTCTTGAAAATAATTTCTAATGGAACAACAATCTTATTTTTCATTTCCTGTAAGATTCTTGGATGGCAACTGTCAGGCCCTGGTGTTTTATTGACTTTGAGTTTCTCTATACACCTTTTAATTTTTTCTTTTGTTATATTTACTGTAGTAAGTTTACCCTAGACTTTTCACAGGTTTCAGTTTGGAGTTCACTTTGAGGTGTTTCGTTTGTGAATACCGAGCTAAAATAATTGTTTAGAATATTACACATTCCTTCATTTGGATATTCAAGTTGACCGTCAGCAGATAATAGTGGACCATTGTGATTCCTAACAACCTTTTTATCTCTAATGTAACTATAGAATTCTTTGGGATTCTCTTTGGATTTATCAGCGATGTTCATTTTGTATTGTTTTTTTGTTTTGTTTTTTTGGCTTTTAAATCTCTGTATTAATACATAACTTTCATAGTCATTAGATGCACCCGAGCTGTTATATTTCTTATAAGCCTGTCTCTTTTTAGCAATATTTTTTTTGAGTTTCTTTGTCGAGCCACTTTAGGCGAGCCTGATTTGGGGGACGTCTGTCCTTAAAAGGAATGTAAGTATGAATCATCTTAGTGAGCATATTTTGAAATATTTCCCACATCTGATCTACAGGTCTTTCACTTAATTTTGCCTCCCAATCTGTAAGCTGAAGCTCCTGATGTAGTCCTATGAACTGAACTTTACTGAAATTGGGTATTTTAGAAACAAGTATCCATTCTAAAAAATTTTAGTAGTTTGAATCTAAGTTGTGATCACTATTTGCAACAGTTTCACCGACTTCTACATCAGTTACCATGCTCTCGCGGCTAGTGATCAATAGATTGAGTAAGTTTCCATGTCTTGTGGGCTCTTTTACATGCTGAATTAAGTAATTGTCACCAAGAAAATCAATCAAGTGACTACCTATATGGCCATGTTCAAGGGTCATCCAATCAATGTCAGTAAAATTGAAATCACCCATTGTCAATAAATCTCGGTTGCAGAACCTAGACAGTTCTTGAAATAACAGTTTGTCGTCTGCTAATGATAATGTCTTTGGCCTATATATTACACCTACATTCATTTTTTGTCCATTTGTTTGGGTTAACTCAACCCACAAACTATCATATGCATCCTGTTTCACTTTCTCTAAAACACAAGTATGAACATTGTTTTTAACGTACAAAAGAACACCCCCACCTTTCTTGTGGTTTCTATCCTGATGAAAGTGTTTAAATCCCGCAATATTAAATTCAGCTTTGAACTCTGTACCATTTAACCATGTCTCGGTTATTATTATTTGGCCCTTCATTGACATTCAATGCCTCATTAACATTTCTCCCATAAAAATTAACATTTCCCCCATCATCTGGTCACTGACGGTCATCCGATCTCTTTTGTACACTTTGTCCCCCTATGTCACCGTGATTCACACCGGCCTCCCGTTGTTCATTGACATTCTGTCCGGCATCCCTTCCTAAAATTATATTTTGTCCTCCAGTGATTTATATCCTACCGTGATATTTTTTCCTTCACTATAATTATAAACCATCGTAATCTTTTGTCTTCCACTGTCATTACATCCCATCGTGATATTTTGGCCTTCATTGACATTCTGTCCGGCATCCCTTCCTAAAATTATATTTTGTCCTCCACTGACATTATATCCTACCATGATATTTTCTCCAGTATCATTACATCCCATTGTGATATTTTGTCCTCCACTATCATTACATCCCATCATGATCTTTTGTCCTCCACTGTCATTACATCCCATCGCGACAGTTTATCCTTTGACATCACATCCTAATGTAACATTTCGTCCTCTACCGACATTATATCCTAAAATTATATTTTGTCCTATACTGGCATATTGTTCTACATTAATGCTATACTCTACTCTGTTTTCCCATGTACACTCTATTTCCCCTTCCCTTTGGGCTTCTACCCCCCCCCCCCCAAAAAAAAAAGAACTATTGCATTACAAACTCCCACAATACCCTTATAACATTTAGTCCACACATCAAGGACCTGTTAGTAAGGATAAACAAGAAAACAAACCTATTTAAAAACATCACTAGCACAGACTTTGGGGAAAAAAAAACATTTATAAAGAGTGCATAAGAACCATTGTAGAATATGCCTCCACATCATGGTTTTCAACATATCAAACATAAATTACAAATACTATAGAATGGAACACTTAGAGTAATATTAGGATGCACCAAAACCACCCGTATAGGACACATGCACTTAGAAACCAAACTCCTTCCTATAAAACTATGAAAATGACAGGAACACAATTCTACACCAAGACTCTGAACAACACATATCCTTAACACTACATCTCACAAGCACTGCCAACAGGATGCAGCAAAAAACTACAGCAGAATACTAAAAAATCTACCTTAACCCACCACCCAAACCACATGAAACATCCTCACAGAAACATATTCACAACCAGGTAACTAATCAAGCCCTTCAAGAAAGACCACCAAACTGATAGTACAACAACCCTCAGATATGTCTTACTGAAAAAACTCTTCCACACCAGATACCACAACAACCCTCAGATATGTCCTACTGAGAAAACTCTTCCACACCAGACAAGAATCCCACTAGCATGATTGTACTCAAGACATCATTCATCACTAAGACAATATCAACATAGAATAGGCCTGGCCACAGATTTAAAATACCCTAGATGCAACCACCACATAGAAGACAGAACACCTTATACTACACCCACCTTACAACTAGGTAAATACACTAACAGGGGCAACATTTTGAATGTGTATGATGCAGGATTGTCATTTGTTTGGTTTCAAGATTGGGATTATATTACCTCTTTTCTCGATACAGTGAGACCTCTCATTAACGGACGTTTATTAGCTGTGTTTGCGGTGTTTTCGGTGTTGTTGTTTAGTGCGTGCAATCACTATGCCACCCAAAAACCACTCCAAAACATCGAAAACACAGCAAAAACACTGCAAACACAGCTAATTAACGTCGGTTAATGCGAGGTCTCACTGTATTTGAGATGTAGTTGTATAATGTGAAGTAGTTGAAAATGTCATCTAAGGCTTTTATGTCTGGCCAAGATGTTTGTGGTGGATGCTTGAGATCTTGTCTGGGTTTCATTTATGGAATGTCTGGGTTTCATCTATGGAATTTTTAAATTTCTTTATGACCCTTTCCATACCATTACTGGTGAAGGGGGGTGGCTTCAGTGTCTGGTTTTATTTTTTATAAATCTAAATTATTTTGCTGTTATCTGGTGTTGTGGACTTGAAACTTGTTTTGGAGAAATGATTGTTGATGATGTTGCATTACTGTTTTTGATGATGGGTATGACCCCTTCTATACCTTTACTGGTGAAGGGGGGTGGCTTCAGTGTTTTGTTTTTTTTTTTCTTTTTATAAATCTCAATTATTTTGCTATTTTCTGGTGTGGGCTTTAACTTGTTTTGGAGAAATGCTTGTTGACGATGTTGCATTGCTGTTTTTGAGGATGGTATTTTACCCTGAGTTGCATCTACTGCTTCATGGGGGAAGGGGGATTTAATTGTTTTTAATTATTTTTTTCACATTTTGCTAATATAAATTTCTCCATCTGTTTTAATGGTCAGTTTTGCCCCAGTTTTCTTTCTGCATATTGCTTATTAGATTAGAGATGTTTCTATTTAATTGCCTTAGATAAATCTTTATCTTATTCTGTTAGGTTGTGTTTTGTATTATTATTATTATTATTATTGTTATTTTTTTTTTCTGTAGCCTCAGGGGATGTGTTTTATGTATTTTCTAATTGCCTTTTGGATGATGGATACCATTTTATTTACTGCTTTATCCAGGAATGGGTATTGGTCTGTTTCAAAGTATTCTAACTTTCTATATCGCCTGAGAACTCTGGCTAGTTAGCTTATTGGTAGTTTATATATGTTTTCTTGAATGTGGGCATTATTTTTTCATCTAGGAGGTGTGGTCAATGATAATAACTGTTGCTATGAGTTTCTATCCATCTTTATCTACATACCAAGAGCTTTTACCACCTTACAAGGGAAAGAGCCAAATTAAAAGGCAACTACCCACTCCCACTCATTTCATGGTATGGCTAAAAAAATGCCATGAGTTTCACTGAATGTAGAACCCTCATCCCAAGGTGGCTGGCAATGGTTATTGGGCTCCTCAGAGATCTCTCTGGGAAGAAACTGGACTATTGTCTGTATTGTATTAGTCTGGGACTGTTTCTGTGTCACTGGCTGGAAGTAGTAGGAGTAGAGCCCTCACATGGGGGGGGGGGGGCATATGACCTGCGGTGGCACATTTAGGGGGGGCTGGCAATTCTAGTCTGACATGCCGCCCACAAGGCTGACAAAATAATTATGATAAAAAAAGGTCAAAGGAGCCCTGAATATTTTACCATAATATATGAATTTTGCGTTAGAATCAACAGAATATGAAATATTTTTCCCTTATCCTCTCTGCAATAGGGACATTAAATACTATTTTTAAAATCCGTTTAATTATTTCGCAAGCCAATAGCTAAAACAGGCTGTAAGGGATAGTGGAGATGGGAAGTGGTAATGAGGGAAGGGGGGTGAAGTGTCACTGAGAACTTTGCCCTGGTGTGGCACTTTGCCCCAGGGTGGCACTTAGGCATGTAAGGGCTCTGAGTAGGAGGGGAGCAGTTGCCAGCAGTCTTTGTATGAAAAGGTGCAAAAAATTCAGTTGGAGTTGACAGAGACCTTGGGCCTAGTCCAGACGTTCTCAAACTTTATTGAATGTGGCTAATTAATGACATATTTTGGACTTTGACAGCACACCAACTCCACAGTCATTATAGTGTAAGTTTGGTACCTATTACACTGATGTAAAAATATACATACATCATACATATACCAAGGCTTTTTCCCCCTTACAAGGGGGGTAGCCAAAAAGAAAAAGGCATAAAATCATTCCCACCCATTTCATCCCTGAATACACTCCACACCCCTCCACCCTCCCTCTTATCTTAGCACCTCCTGAATGATGAGTCATCCTTGCACCTTGTCCACTGCCCTGGGTCAGGAGCAGTGTCGCAAGACACAGCACATCCACAGCAAGGCCGCTTCATTAAATCGACGACCCCCGCTCTCCGTCCCCCCATTGCATAAAATGAGAGGACAGGGAGAAATCCCTTTGGGCTGCATCAAATTTTGCTCACACATACTACCTCACCCCCCATCCACCCGCCCATTCCACCTCATGCTAGCACAACTTCATCCATATACAACCATTCTCCTTTCACCCCTGTCTTCTGCCCCCTCCCATCCTTCCTCAACAGACATTCCCCTCTTCCCCAAAGCCCCCTTCACCCCATCCATCCACCTCATCCTAGGACGCCCCATCATGTTCACTCCCTCCACATCTGCCTTCCACACCTCTTTTACTAGTCTTTCTTCACTCATTCTTTCCATGTGTCCAAACCATCCTAATATTCTTTCATCAACCCTATCTCCCAGCTCCCTTTCCACCCCCGTTCTCCTCCTCACCTCCTCATTTCTCACTCTATCTAGCCTAGTAACCCCCAACATACTTCTCAGACACCTCATCTCAAACACATTCAAACTCCTCTCTTCTTCTCTTATGTTCCATGTTTCTGCCCCATACAGTGCTGTTGGCACAATCACTCCTTCATGCAGTCTCCTCTTGGCATCCATTCCCAAATGTCTATTCCTCATTACACTCTTTAATCCACCAAGGCATTTACTCGCTGCTCTCAATCTACATTCTACCTCCACTTTTACTCCACCTTTCCCTGCCACATTTGCACCCAAGTATCTAAAACTATCCACTTCCTCCAGTCGCTCTCCCTTAATGTTCACTTCCAGTCTACTGCCACCTTCACCCCGTGTACATCTCATCACCTTACTTTTACCCACATTTATCTTTAGCTTTCTTCTATCACATACTCTCCCAAAATCTGCCACCAACATCCTCAATCCCTCCTCCGATCCTGCCACAAGCGCAGTGTCGTCCGCAAACAACAGCTGGCTCACCTCCCACTTTTCTCCATTTTCTTTAACCATCTCCAATCCCTGACCCACTACCCTTGCATTTACCTCTCGCACCACCCCATCCATGTATAAGTTGAACAGCCAGGGTGACATAACGAACAAGCCCCCACATGTGCTATTTTGGCTTATACCATCGCAGCTTCAGCAGTTGGAGAAACCAGGAATTGGTAGACTGTGTAGAATTAGCTGGCCTTCGGCCTTGTAGTAATTGTGTGTAGGTTAAGTCTTTTGCACTCCTGTATTTCATGAATATGTATCTTCGTAGAAACACACTTCAGGCCTACGCCCGGCAACCCTGTGCCAGCCAGAGGTGGGCTACTTTTCGGTACTCAGAGAGAGTACTAAAGGGGGTGCCGGGGTAAGGTCGAGGCCAGTCCCTCTCTTGTACTTGTAACCAGCACTTGTACCCTACAGTGTCCGACCCGAGCTCGCGGTCACCTTGTGGTTTAGGGCAGGGCCATGAGCCCTGCCCGCGCCAACCCAGCCTCGGTCGACACTCGAGCTAACCAGAATAAAGTCACCAAACTCACCGGAGTCTCCTTCACTCCCTCGGCACCTAAGCACAAGTGACATCACCGTATGTTACATCCCTGACGAAGTCCCACCTTTACCAATCCTGACACAAGCTCTACTATTCTCATAAAAACTCTTGACAGCTCCCAGAAGCTTTCCTCCTATCCCGTATATCCGCATAACCTCCCACAGTGCCTTTCTGTCTACCCTATCATAAGCCTTTTCCAGATCCATAAAAGCCCAAAAAACATCCTTCCCCTTTCCTATAGCTTTCTCACATATCTGTCTTACCACAAAGATCTGATCTACACAACCTCTACCTGTCCTAAATCCACACTGTTCCTCACCAATTACTCCCACTGTTCCTCTCCTAATCCTCTCAACCAAGATCCTCCCATAAGCCTTCCCAACTACACTCAACAAACTAATCCCTCTGAAACTACTACATTCACAATTGTCCCCTTTTCCTTTGTAAAGAGGAACTATACAGGCACTCCTCCAGTCCTCCGGCACTCTACCCTCTCTCCAGCAAACATTAAATAACCTCACCAACCAGTCCACCATCACTGTACCTCCCTTTTTCAGACATTCTTCATGGCATCCATCCAGACCAGGTGCCTTACCTGCTTTCATCATCTCAACAACTGCCTTCACCTCATCCTTCCTTATTTCTCCTCCATTCTCCTCATTCATCACTCATTTTCTTTGCACTTCCCACTGCAGCAATCTTTCCTTCCCTATCCTCCTTCACATTAAGCAACTCCCTAAAATATTCTGCCTATCTTCCCCTTACTGCCTTCTCTTCCATTATCATCTCTCCATCTGCACCTTTTACCTTTTCTTCTCTACTTGATTCGCCTCCTCTTCCTCTCTTAATTTCTTTCCAAAACATCTTTTTATTACTTTCAAAATTTTCTGTCAAACTCTTACCCCATTTCACATCTGCTCTCCTCTTTGCAACCTTTACCTTTTGCTAAAATATACAAAATATACAAAATATACATGCTAAAAATATACATTTGGCATAATATTAGTATTTATCTAGCTAGTTGTATTATATGGGAAGGGGAGCTATGCTCATAGTGACCCGTCTTTGTATCTCTCAGCATCTAGTTTGTTCTTAAATTCTTGTAAGGTGTTTGTACATACTATTGTTTTGTCTAATTTGTTCCAGACTTCTACCACTCTGTGTTTTTTTTTTTTTTTCCAGATCGTCTATAACTACCCTATTTGAGTTTCTTTTTATGTCCTCTTGTTTTTCTTTTATGCCACTTTAATAAGTCTTCTCTGTCTAGGACTTTATACTTTTCATGATTCTGTAAATGGCCAATAGATTTCCTCTTTCTCTTCTTTGTTCCAGGGTTGGTAATTCCAGTTTAGACAATCTTTGTATATCAATACTCTTTGGATTCTTTCTAATTTATATATATATATATATATATATATATATATATATATATATATATATATATATATATTTGTACTGGGTGCCCATAGTGTTGCAGCATACTCCAATCTTGGTCTTATTAGGTGTGACCAATATTTTTTTACCATTACTTCATATAAGTAATTAAAAGCCACCATTATTGATCTTTGTAAATTGTAGGTTTCTCTGACTATTTTGTTTACCGTATTTTTCGGACCATAAGGCGCACCTGTAATTTGCTATTCCCTGTCCTTACATAAGGCGCACCTGACCATAAGGAGCACCTGGTCTTGTCATCGGATAATCATACATATGTGAGTGCATTCAGAACAACATTTTCGTTGTTGAATGAGAAAAATCGGTTGGGATTTAGCAAAATTACAAAAATAAATGATATATATTTTTTATTTTGGTCAGTGAAATCAGACCACCTCCATGGACGGTCTGCCCTGCCAATACAGTAGACCCTCGTTTTACGCGGGGGTTAGGGACCGGGAACCCCCGCGTAAAACGAAAATCCGCGTAAAATTCCGCCACTGAAGGAGATATTCCAAAACAATCATTAGAACCCTAATAATTTTATTTCCACAATGAATTGCCATATTGAACAAAATAATACAATAGAAAAATAGGAAAACAATACAATACAAACAAAAGAACAAGAAAAAACAGTGCATGAAATGAATATATGTAGAAGGGGTAGTAGTCTAGGTAGCAGTCTAGTCGGACTCGGCATCAGAATTAGCTGGACCACCACGTTTCAGTAAAAACATGGTGATGGGCAATTGTACTCGACGCTTTTTCATGTCCCGCAAAACGGCTTTGTAGGGCGCCATAACACTGTCGATGCCATTCTGCGCCGCAATTGCCCTCACCATGGATGTGTCAGTCTCATAAATGGCAGCCTTGAGAGCGGAGGCCTGTCGTATCAAGGCTGCCAATGAGTCCAAAGTTAATCCTTCCTGTGGCTGGCTTTCTTCTTCAACATTGCCCTTCTCCTCCTCCTCCTCCTCACTGGCCGACTGGACGAGCTCCACCAGTTCCTCCTCAGACAGCTCAACTGCATGGCCACGAACCAGTTCCCAAAAATCCGCGTAAATTCAAAACCGCGCATAAAAAATCCGCGTAAAACGAGGGTCTACTGTACTCCTAAAAAATGACAAACACGTTACGGGAATTGTGGGGAATAAAACCAACATTAGCAGTTTTATTCCCGGAATTCTCTATTCACTTAAAAACACAAGATTACAAATGAAGGTAAATTTTTAGTTTCGACCATGGGCGCAATATAGCAATAAAAAATTAATTATTAATTTTGTCAATTATAATGTATCAACGTAATGTGCAATTTTGTGAGTGGAAATAAAAAACAAAAAATGTGCTGAAACAGATTTCGTAAGTAACAAAGTCGTGTCGGACGAATGGTACGCCATGTTTGTTATGATAGATGCCGACGTCGAAGATATGAAAGGGTGATAAATTCGTCTAAGCTAACCTAACCTGTGTTTAATAAATCATTACCTGCAAATTAAATGTCATCCGGCTCGTCCTCGTTGTCGTTGTCGTGAGAGACGTTGGCGTCCCAATCCTATGCTACCGACTTCGTTCATTAGCATATTTGCTTGTAGCAAGGTATTTTTTATTTTCATTTCCGCCCACAAAATTTCATATTATGTTAATACATTTCTACTAACTAATAAAAAATTAATTTCAAAACCGTGATCGACCACCGGCGGTACATGGTAATTCTGTGACACACGCAGCGCTACCTCATGTAAAGCTTTGCTCCATACCTTTAGCGAATTACCATGGGTGTGTAAGATGTCAGATGACGCAGCAGCTAGGAAGAAGCGCCAACGTCACTTTTGGAAGTGGGTGACTGATACGAAGAATGTATCTAAAAGTGAGGTATCAAAGGACCTTAAAACACTAAACACATTAAGGGCAGAGCATAGCAAAAACTTTCCTGACCTTTAGGGTTGATTCACACTATCGGTCCGGTCGCGCTCCACTCCCGCTCCGCTCTCGGTCCGGTCCAATATTGTCTCATTAATTTCAATGGAAGCATTCACACTGGCGCTCTTGCTCCAGTCTCGCTCCGGTTTCGCTCCGGTCACGGTTCCGTCAAAAGATATTTTTACTGGAGCGAGACCGGAGCGTGACTGGACCGTGAGCGCCAGTGTGAACTCAGTTGCCACGGTCCTGCTCCTGCTCCACTCCAGTTGAGATTCAGCCTTCATATAAGCAAGTAGTGTTACCTTCTGTCCTACCAAACCATGGATAATCCAAAGGAAACACCACAATGGGATCATGAGAAAGTTAGAAAAATGATAAAAAAATTCTTTTTATTTATCACTGATACAATGACAATGCATACAGCGAGGATATACATAAGCACCAACTGAATAAAATATAACCTACAAAACTTACTTTAATTTTGTGGATTTAGATGAAATGCTAATAGAATTAGTCAAAAGGTAAACCAGAGCTGTATGACCTGACTTCGCTGCACTACAGTGATAATGTTTGCATACTTATCATATTGCCAAGGTACTGAGAGAAAAAAATACACATTATTAACCGAAGAAAGAAATTCCATATGTATAATAACAACCTATTATCCACTGCGGAAATGCATCTCCTTAGCTCACTCAACAAATATTCCTACACAAGTTTGTTTGTCTACTTATATTTTATCATTTTGCCAAGGCATTGAACCAGCTGGGGAGCTGAAATAATCTTTCAGTGTTTCTCTCGCGCCAAAAGCCTCCTTTGTAGCATTTCCCCCTCTTCCTCTCATTGGACGTACTGTGTTTGATGGAGGCATGACAACAGTATCTGGTAATGCAACAGCATTTGGGTGTATCAGATTGTGAAGTATGCATGTTGTTGTAATGATTGCATTAGCGTTAGAAGGCATAGCTTTAAGTTTCTTTAAATATATTCTGAAGGTTTGCACTAGAATACCAAATGTGCACTCAACTATCCTCCTGGCTCTAGATAATCTATAATTAAAAATCCTCTTCTCTACCTTATGTTCAGTCTGTGAACCTGGGTAGGGCCTCATCAAATTTCTCTTCAGCGGGAAAGCCTCATCTCCCACTATAACGTATGGTGCAAGCACATCAGTGCCAGGAAGTGCAGCATCTTCTTGTACATTTCAAGTCATCCTCAATTTTGGATAGTATTTTCTCAAATGTTCCTTTGTTCATTCTGAAATAGCTGTGGAATTTACTCTCATCATCAATAAGACAAGGATACAGAGTATGAAATTCTCCTTCAGTCTTCCTATCTTGCAACATAGGATGAACCCACAATCTCTTTCTTTTTCTATTTTTTTTCCTTCTTCTTCTTCATCAAGTGCAATAGCGATTATTGCCAACTCGGCGTCAGAAAAGTCACACATCCTTTGTAACTGATGGTAAGACTTCTACTGGTGTCGAGGGAGGGGGGATGACGGGAACGAGAGCGGACCGATAGTGTGAATACCTCAGAACCGAGAGCGGAGCGCGACTGGACCGATAGTGTGAATCAACCCTGAATACCTCAGAACCGGAGCGGAGCGAGAGTGGAGCGCGACCGGACCGATAGTGTGAATCAACCCTTATGGTACCAAAAAGACCTTTTCTCTTAACGAATCCGTGAAGGAGTTTCATCGTAAGATATTGAAGTTCAATATCACAATACGAGAATCCGATGATTTTATGTATTGTGATGAAATGTTTGATGGTTTGCCATTATTTGATGGTGAAATAGAGGATAGTGTTTCTGGTAGTTTTCTGAAGCACTATTTAGCGGGCTACAAGAGCTTTACGAAAAATGGAGATGTGTTTAATCACAGAACTTATCAGATGCATTATTTGGACATGCTTTTCAAGAACTTCAAGCGAATTGAATGGAAAAATAAGTACGCTATACGAAAAGACAAAGAAGAGGTACATAAAAAAGTGTTGCTGAAACAAAAGGAAGAAGAGAGGATACAAAATGAGAAAAAGGAACAAATAAAAATATTGAGAAAAAAGGAAATGCGAAAGAGGAAAATGGAAGAAACAGCCAAGCGGAAAGCGGTGAGGAAACTAAAAGTTAGTATAGAGAATGAAGGGTTGTTGAGAAAGTTAAACAACGAAGAATTGAAACTTTTAAGTGAGGATAGAGAAGAGCGACGATTGAAGCAAAAGGAGGACAGTGAAAAAACTGTAATGGATGATTTCGATATGGGGGAACTTGAAGGAACTACACGTAACGTATCAAAAGTTAAACCTCACTATATCGGAAAACTCGGCGACTTCAAATGTAAATTCTGCCAGGCATTGTTATGGAAAAAAGAACCCAAGACTCTATGTTGTAATTCTGGGCAAGTGCCTCCCATTAACCCTTCAGTTATTGAAGATGGAGACATCCTTCAACTTTATGAGGGTAAAACGGAGCTCTCTGAGCGGTTTTTGAATAACATAGCGGGTTTTAATTTAATGTTTTCCTTTACGTCTTTATGTACATCAGGAAGATAAGAAAATGATGCAGATAAAGCTATGTGCTATAAGATCCAAGGAAGAATATACCATAAAATAGGGTATTTGAGACCCGAACGTCTTCAAGCATCTTTTGGATTATTTAAAAATGAAAGGGGTGTTTTGTGGAAAAAGAAAACCGACTGATTTCTGGATCTTTATTTCTATCACGATGTCGACCAACAAATAAAATTCAGAGCTAGCAAAAAAACGAATGCGTCTAATTTATCGAAAAGGGACAGAACCGATAATCCAGCAACTAAAAGTCGCCGAAAACGAGAATTTAAAGCTTTTCAGGATAACGAAGCAATAGTACGACTCTTTTTCAATTATTTTACAACCAGTAATAAATGCCTCTCTAAAATTTTGAAAGAAGTTAAAACTGCATGTAGAAAAGAATGGAAAAGTCCCTTAAGGGTCCGTCAGGGGCAATTATTCTAAAAAATCTGGTACATGAACGAATTTTAGGAAAACATTTAAAAAGAATCTCTATGATGTTGGCAACACTCCTACAAAGTTATAGAGCTGTATTTCGTTTCTATCTTTTTATACAGAATAAAATAGATAAATTATTGGCAACCTCTGGCAACCCCATTGCGTATCAAATATTCTGTATATTGGAATAGCGTTAATTTTTTCTATAGCTATTTTGTTTTTTGCTACGGAATTGTGTTTATGGAGGTATTTAGCAACTCCTCCCACAAGCGTAGATCCAGAAATAGCACACATCAGGGCATCAGTACCCATCCAAACGTCAAAGTGAGGTCACATTCTTTTGAAGCTCTCACCGTGCTTCATATTTTTGATTCCTCACTGTAATTTCTTGCAGTAATCATGGCAAGATTGACGAAAAGCCAGCGAGCAAGGAGGAAGAATGCAGTGAAGGCCCTTGCGTGCCAGATGAAGAAACGAGAAGGAAAAAAACAAACAAACGAAGAGGATAGCATCCAACAATGTTGGTTATAAAGAAGGATTTGTTGTTCCTCTTCTTGAAGAACCCTACACCCATATTCATAAGTCTGCCCTCGAAAGAAGAGACAAGAAATGAGAGGAGAAAAAAAAGTGAAAAGTAAAAGTGGTAAAGTGACCAAAAGCGGGGACTATGGGGCTGGGGCCTTTTAAAAATGTCGCGCAAAATTTAAATGCCTTCTCATGTACATTTAATGTTTTTGTTCTTTTTGTTGTTATTTCTTCCGTTGTTCTTGATGGATTTTTGTCATTTTTGTTTCATTTGAAAGATAAAATTATGCTCTTTATTTCCTATATTAAAAAATAAAAGAAATTTTATTCTTTTTTTTTTCTATTTATGAAACCTGAATTTTGCAGCATCTTTGAAATGTTCAGAAAAGAAAATTCACAAAAAATCAGAGGTATAAGTTTGGTCAAATGTACAATATAACAAATATTCCCCAGAATCTAAGCTTGCAATATATACCAAGCTTAATTATGTGGAAGGATTTCCATATGATTAATTACAGCTTCATTAAACTTCATTATAACTTCATTATATCTTCACTACACTTTATATATACATGTGAGGAATACAATACCCAGGGGAATTATAGACAAATGTAAATGGTAATTATACCTAAGTTCATCAAAGAGATTAAAAAAGTTATAGGACATGCTCCCTTATAAAGCAACCTGACGGTCCCTTAAGTTTCAATAACTTTGAAGTCCGCGGAAGGCATACAGACCCGCGAACACAAAGGAGTGTATCATCTACCAACCTCTTCTTCTTCAGTTGGAGCCATCGTTAACTTAGATACTTCAAATCGTCATCTGCAAATAACAATAGAATCTCCCAAACCAGATACGAAATATAATACTAAAATTGTTACCCACGAAAACGTATTCTATGATGCCTTCCAGTATCCGTTATTAATACCTAATGGAAACGTTGGTTATTCACATAGTCTGAAACTGACACAGAAGGAAGGACGTAAAAAGCGGGTGTACGACAGGTTGACCCCTGCTTCCTTTTACTCTTCGATGTACATGGAACGTGAAGGGATTTTCAATTATGTAACAAAATGTCGACGTTTATTCCAGCAATTTGTTGTTGACAATTATGTAAAAGTTGAGTCAATGAGGTTAGCATTCATTGAAAATAACCAAAGTGATATCAGAAAAGAACGGTCTGACATTTTGCAGGGAGAAAACGGAAAACATAAAGGGCAGTGGATAATCATACCTCCAACATACGTGGGAGGGCCAAGATACATGAAGCAGCGACAGCAAGATGCGCTTGCTTTCGTGTCCAATTACGGTTCTCCTGATTTTTTCATGACGTTTACGATGAATCCAGCATGGATAGAACTAGAGGAGTCGTCAACACAAACCAAAAGCACGTCGAAAAACAAAGGAGATAGACCTGATTTAGTTAGCAGAATTTTCAAGATGAAAATCGACAGCCTTATAGATGACTTGACAGTCAGATGCGTTTTCGGAAAAGTAAAGGCGTATCTTTACAGTGTAGAATGGCAGAAAAGAGGTCTTCCCCATATTCATATTCTCTTATGGATGAAAAACAGAGTAAATGCGGAATTGGTTAGTAATATAATATCTGCAGAAATACCAGACAAAAACAAAGAACCGAAATTATTCGAAATAGTTACAAAATGTTTGATCCATGGACCTTGCAAAGGATTCGATGAATCACTTGTGTGTTGCCAAACAAAATCTGTGCAAGGAAAAAATTGCTGTGGCAAGGGATTTCCTAAACCGTGTAGGGATAATTTGTTATTCGGGAATAACGGGTACCCACTGTACAGAAGAAGGGCTATAGGAGAAGGAGGCAATAGTTTTGAAAAGAAAGTCGAAGGAAACATTGTGAATGTGGATAACTCCTGGGTTGTGCCGTATAATCCGTATTGTGTCTTAAATATAACGCCCACATAAACGTTGAGTGTTCAAACTCTATAAAAGCTATAGCTTACGTGACTAAGTACGTGAACAAGGGTTGTGACCGTCAAGATCTATATATACCAGGTCTAACCACTTCCGACCGAATTTCGAGGGTGTTGGCGCAGCGGGCCCGTGAACGTCACCTGGCTGTTCAAAGTGGGGTTCGCGCGTCCAATCGCTGTCAGTTGAAGCTGGTGCGTCGTTCGGGTATGTTGCTGCCTCCGCTCGCACCCCTCCACGCAATTAGTTATATTCTGGCAATGAAGATCTGTATATACCGGTATATATAGATCTTGACATTATGGCTTATTGTGACATTAAGGATTGTGGCTCAAACCAAAGAGGAAGTAAGCCAAATGTTAATTTTCATCGTTTCCCTGCAAACACACACACGCACAAATGTGAACGTGTACACATATAAGCACACACGACGATATCTCACCTTCCCGTAAAATACAAGTATATAAATGCACACACACACACACACACACACACACACACACACACACACACACACACTGATAATAGCAATGAGCTAGAGAGAGATAACGGGGGGGGGATATAATAGTTCCAGTCTTCATTGGCGTTTCACATTTTTCTTCAGTGTTTCACAAAGAGAAAATGGAACCATCCTGATGACGTCAGAAGCTGCGCAGAACGGCTCAAACGGTTAGACCTGGTGTATATAGATCTTGGTGACCGTATACTGTATTCAAAAACAAAAGAAGACGAAGTCATCAATGAAGTAAGAAATTATCAAGATGCTCGGTACGTCAACGCTAATGAAGCTACAAGGAAGATATTCAAGTTTCCAATACACAAAAGTTTCCCCCCTGTTACAACTCTAGACCTTCATCTGGAAGGCGAAAACGAAATATTTTTCAAGGAGAACGAAAATGCTGCAAGCTTACAACGTAAAACTGCAAAGGATACTCAACTTACAGCATTCTTCAAGTTATGTAAGGAAAACGAATTTGCAGCCACCCTTTATTATCATGAAATTCCTAACCATTTCATTTATGATAAGGCTAACTCGAAGTGGTTAGAAAGAGGACGAAATGTCACATTAGGATATAATGTCATAGGACAAAATGTCGCAATGGGATATAATGACAGTGGAGGACAAAAGATCACGATGGGAAGTAATGATAAAGGAGAACAAAATATCACGATAGGATGTAATGATAATGGAGGAGAAAATATCACGGTAGGATATAATGTCATTGAAGGCCAAAATGTAATTTTAGGAAGGGATACCGGACAGAATGTCAATGAAGGCCAAAATATCATGATAGGATGTAATATCGCTAGAGGACGAAATGACACATTAGGATGTAATGTCTTAGGACAAAATGTCACAATGGGATGTAATGACAGTGGAGGACAAAAGATCACGATGGGAAATAATGATAGTGGAGAACAAAATATCACGATAGGATGTAATGATAATGGAGGAGAAAATATCACGGTAGGATATAATGTCAGTGAAGAACAAAATATAATTTTAGGAAGAGATACCGGACAGAATGTCAATGAAGGCCAAAATATCAAGATAGGATGTAATGACAGTGGAAGACAAAAGATCACGATGGGATGTAATTATAGTGGAGGAAAAAATATCACGGTAGGATATAATGTCACTGGAGGACAAAATATAATTTTAGAAAGGGATGCCGGACATAATGTCACTGAACGACGGGAGGCCGGCGTGAATCACGGTGACGTAGGGGGACAAAATGTACAAAATAGATCGGATGACCGTAATCAACCAGATGTCCGTGATGGGGGAAATGTTAATTTTGATAGGAGAAATGTTAATGAGGCATTGAATGTCAATGAAGGACCAAATAATAATAATATAGAGCAAGGCATAAATAAAAAACAAAATGATAATATAAGACATGATATTGAAACTCAAAATGTGTCAAAAAGAAATAATCAGGAGTTTCTTAAAACTATGTACTTTAATGCTCGTAGTATTAGGAACAAATTTCAAGAAATACAGGCGTATGTCAAAAGCGAAAATCTCGATATGATAGGAATAACTGAGACATGGTTAAATGGTACAGAGTTCGAAGCTGAATTTAATATTGCGGGATTTAAACACTTTCATCAGGATAGAAACCACAAGAAAGGTGGGGGTGTTCTATTGTACGTTAAAAACAATGTTCATGCTTGTGTTTTAGAGAAAGTGAAACGGGATGCATATGACAGTTTGTGGGTTGAGTTAACCCAAACAAATGGACAAAAAATGAATATAGGTGTAATATATAGGCCAAAGACATTATCATTAGCAGACGACAAACTGTTATTTCAAGAACTGTCTAGTTTCTGCAACCGGGATTTATTGATAATGGGTGATTTCAATTTTACTGACATTGATTGGATGACCCTTGAACATGGCCATATAGGTAGTCGCTTGATTGATTTTCTTGGTGACAATTACTTAATTCAGCATGTAAAAGAGCCCACAAGATATGGAAACTTACTCGATTTATTGATCACTAGCCGCGAAAGCATGGCAACTGATGTAGAAGTCGGTGAATCTGTTGCAAATAGCGATCACAACTTAGTCAGATTCAAACTCCTAAACAATTTTAGAATAGATACTTGTGCTTCTAAAATACCCGATTTCAGTAAAGCTCAGTTCATAGAACTACGTCAGGAGCTTCAGCTTACAAATTGGGAGGAAAAATTAAACGAAAGGCCTGTAGATCAGATGTGGGAAATATTTCAAAATACGCTCACTAAGATGATTCAAACTTACATTCCTTTTAAGGACAGACGTCCCCCAAATCAGGCTCGCCCAAAGTGGCTCGACAAAGAAACTGAAAAAAGTATTGCTAAAAAGAGACAGGCTTATAAGAAATATAAGTGCTCGGGTGCATCTAATGACTATGAAAGTTATGTATCAATACAGAGAGATTTAAAAAAGACAATAAGAAAAAGAAAACGACAATACGAAATGAACATCGCTGAGAAATCCAAAGAGAATCCCAAAGAATTCTATAGTTACATTAGAGATAAAAAGGTTGTTAGGAATCACATTGGTCCACTATTATCTGCTGACGGTCAACTTGAATATTCAAATGAAGGAATGTGTAATCTCTTAAACAATTATTTTAGCTCGGTATTCGTAAACGAAACACCTCAAAGTGAATTCCAAACTGAAACCTGTGAAAAGTCTGGGGTAAACTTACTCACTACGGTAAATATAACAAAAAAAACAATTAAAAGGTGTATAGACAAACTCAAAGTTAATAAAACACCAGGGCCTGACGGTTGGCATCCAAGAATCTTAAAGGAAATGAAAAATGAGATTGTTGTTCCATTAGAAATTATTTTCAAGAAATCCATCATATCCGGAGATGTCCCAAGAGAATGGAAGCTAGCTAACGTTACTCCCATATTCAAAAAAGGTGACAAAAAGAAACCAAATAACTATAGGCCTATTAGTTTGACTTCGATCGTAGGAAAAATAATGGAAACTATCATCAGAGATGCTATCGAATATCATTTAGAAAGTAACCGTTTGATAAATGATAGCCAACATGGTTTCAGACGGAAACGTTCTTGCGTGACTAACTTACTCGAATTCTACAACACAGTTGTCTCGAATTATGACAAAAGAAACAATATAGATTTAATATATCTAGACTTTGCAAAAGCTTTTGATACCGTCCCACACGAAAGACTACTTACTAAATTAGCTTTGCATGGAATAAGTGGTAGCCTATTAGGTTGGACTAGTAATTGGTTGAAAGGTCGAAAACAGAGAGTTGTTTTAAATGGAAAAACTTCTGGATGGAAAAGTGTTGCAAGTGGAGTTCCTCAGGGTTCCGTTCTTGGGCCACTTCTATTCATAGTATATATAAATGATATAGACCATGGACTAAAATCTACCGTTTCCAAATTTGCTGATGATACAAAACTGTGCGGAGTGGCAAATGATCACTCAAACCAATTAGATATTCAAGAAGATTTAGATAAATTACAGCAATGGTCTGAAAAGTGGCTAATGAAATTTAACACAAGTAAATGCAAGGTAATGCACATAGGTAAAAATAACAGCAAGTACGATTACAAGTTATTTGGAAATTCGTTAACAAAAGTGGATAGTGAAAAAGATCTCGGCGTAATTATCAGTAACGACCTCAAATCATCCAAGCAGTGTATTTCAGCCTCTGAGAAAGCAAATAAGATTCTGGGATTGATTGCGCGATCTTTTGATTTCAAAAGTCCATCACTCATTAACAAGCTATATAAATCGTTAGTTCGTCCACATTTGGAATATGCTGTTTCCGTATGGTCACCGAATCTCATTAAAGACATTGACAGACTGGAAAAAGTACAACGGCGAGCCACAAAACTGATTCCAAATATCAAAAATAAATCATACGAAAATCGACTTAAGCACATGAATCTATTTTCCCTAAAAAAGCGTAGACTCAGAGGTGACTTGATACAGGTCTTTAAGATTTTAAAGGGAATTGACAACATCAAAAGTGACAAAATTTTCACATTGAATGAGAATCAGACAAGAAACAATGGTCTCAAACTGTCCGGAAATAGATTCAATTTGGAAGTAGGTAGAAACAACTTTGCCAACCGTGTAGTTAATGAATGGAATAAACTTCCTGCACAGGTAGTGCAATGTAGTTCAGTTCGAAGCTTTAAGAATCATTTAGATAAATACCTAAGTAAGATGCTGTAATTATAATTTATGTTATATTATTTGTTTTTGTTTTGTTATAATTTGTCTGTCTGATTTTCATTTATTATTAGTTATATGTCAATTTATTATCATTTACTATTTACCTGTTTGTTTGTTATTCAACTATACCAATGCATTTATTTATGTATTTTAATTGTTATTTACATTGTTATAGTTTTAATTTATTATTAATATGATTTATTTATTTTTTATTTATTTTTTATTTATTTATTTATTTTTTTTTTTGCATCCGACCTAGATATGGATCAAAAGGTCTCCTGTCGGCATGCTTTGCTTTTGTAATCCTTTGTAAAACTAGGACAGCGGCTCTCAGACGGATAAGGGCTGTTACGAACAAAACAGTAGAACTGTTTTACCTCCGGGGATTGGGACTAGGCATCCCTCTCCTTGTAGCCCTACAGGGGACATTCCTAGAAAAAAAGGCAGAGGCATAAGAGGGGCTGGAGGGCCTCGGTCCAGCACCCTAAGGTTTGGGTCTTTTAATGTGCGTGGATGTGGTACAGATGAGAGTAAAAGGGAAGAGATAGGTAGTATGTTTGTGAGAAGAAAGATGGATGTGTTGGCTTTGAGTGAAACTAAGCTGAAAGGGAAGGGCGATTGTAAGTTTGGGAGTGTAAGTGGGAGGTTATCAGGAGTGAAGAGAGGGTGAGGAAGGGAAGGGGTGGCTATACTAGTAAGTGAAGAGATAGGTAAACGTGTAGTGGAGTGGAAGGAGGTTTCCTCAAGGATAATGTGGATGAAGGTGAAACTGGGAAAGGAGATGTGGGTTTTTGTAAGTGCATATGGGCCTGGCAGTGAGAAGAATGTAGAAGAAAGGGAGGCCTTTTGGATAGATTTAAATGAGTGCATAGAGGGTTTAGGGAGAAGAGTAAATGTAATAGTACTGGGAGACCTTAATGCTAGGGTAGGAAAGGAGCCAATTGATGGAGTGGTTGGGAAATGTGGAGTTCCAGGAAAGAATGGTAGTGGAGAGTTGATGGTGGAAATGTGTCTAGAGAGTTGATGATAGCAAATACAGTGTTTCGGAAGAAATTCAAGCATAAGTACACATGGGAGAGGGTGGTGGAGGGAAAGGTGGTAGATAGAGCTTTAATGGACTATGTAGTGGTAAATAGGATTATGATAGGAAGAGTTAGGGATGTACATGTGCTAAGGGGAGAGGGTGGGGGAATATCAGATCATTTTCTGGTGGAAGGTAAGTTGAGAGTGGAGGACAGATGGAGGAAGAGGAAAGGGACAAAAGGTAGGGAGGTGCTTAGAGTGAACTCTCTAAACGAAGAGGAAAAGGAGAAGGAGTACAAGAGGAAGCTGAAGGAGGAGTGGGAGGGAGTGAAGGATAGAGTGGAGGTAGGTGTGGAGGAGGAATGGGGATGGTTCAAGGAGGGAGTCACAAAGTGTGCAAGGATGGTGTGTGGAACAAGAAGGTCAGGAGGAAATAGAAGGAAGGGTAGTGAATGGTGGGATGAGGAAATGAAGAAGGTTGTAGAAGAGAAGAAGCGAGCTTTCACAGATTGGTTACAAAGTAGGACGAGGGAGTCAGTGGCGGATCCAGGATAAGAATTTGGGGGGGGCTAACCTGAATTCCTTCCTCTGAGTAGTCTGATGTATCAGAAGTCTGGAGTATACTTAATAAGGTTTTTCAGATTTTTCTGTATTTTAGACATATATAATAGAATAAATATTCGTTTTATATTGTACACGCTTGTGCTAGTCAGTGATAAGGCACTGGCACGCGTATACTCTTGCATAGACAGAAATTATTGTAGGATCCGTGTGTAGTGTTAGTGCACATGGACTCATGGAAGTAATAGACAATAGAAGTAGCTTCAAAAACAGAAATACAAACAAAAACGTGTATGAACTTCTGAACCTGTTAATAAAAGTATTTAAATTACATTAATAACACATAGCATTGTTCATGGGATCTCACACGAACATCAGCCTCCTGGTTGTTTTTTTTGGGGGGGGGGGCAAATACACTGATTACACTGTCTATTTCTGTCAGAATCTTTCACCAGTTGTGTCGATTCTTGACTGTCCATTCTGGTCATTCTCCCTTCCTCCACTCTTCGCGCTTCGGAGTTTGAGTTTCGAAGTTTCGGAGGTTTGAAGCTTCAGAGTTTCCAAGTCTTGGTATTTGATGCTTCAGAGTTTCGAACTTCGATTACGCAAATTGGTGATACTCTCGCAAACCACTTAGTTTCTTCAAACTGTAATTGATGTATTAGTTAATGAGCTGTTTATGTATATGTATAATTCAGCCAAATTTTACGAGTCACAAGTGATCTGTGACACTCGCCCACACAAAAAGATATTGCTCCACGCAATGTCTAACCAATTACTCCAGTAATAATTACATAGAGACACTGATATGTAATTGAATTGAAATCTAACTGCACAACTATAATATTCTATAAAAGTACAATTACTACACTTTTACGTCTTTCTCGAGCAGTCGGGACATCAGGTCAGCTCCAACATTTGAACTTCCTTTGATGTACCGGATGACCACGTTGAACTGCTGGAGGTACAATGCCCACCTCATGATTCGGGCGTTGGCGTTCTTGGAGGTCCTAAGGCTCGAAAGAGGCAAGTGATCAGTCTCTAAAATAAATTTATCTCCGTAGAGGAAATAATAATACTTTTTGATGCCCTCTACAACTGCAAGCAACTCCTTTTCCACCGCACTATAGTTCAACTCCGCTGGCTTCAGCTTCCTACTATGATAACTAACAGGAAAGATATCCCCATCCCTTTCTTGCATCAGGATAGCTCCAATGCCTTCTTGGGACGCAACGGTCCGGAGGATGAAAGGCTGGTTGAAGCCCGGTAGTTGAAGTATCGGCTCCTTGCAGAGGAGGTTCTTAAGCGTCGTAAACGCTTTCTCCTGTTCAGGCCTCCATGTCAACTTATTAGGAGCATTCTTGTTGAGAAGCTCTGTGAGTGGCAAGGCGAGGACAGCAAAATTCGGAATGAACCTGCGGTAGTAGCCCACAAGTCCCAAGAACGATCTGACCTGTTTCTTCGTGGTCAGCCGGGATGCATTCTTGATCTTCATTATCTTGCTATCCTGGCATCCACATCGTCCTTTGCCTAAGGTATGTCCCAGGAACTGTACTTCCTGTTGGAAAAGTTCGCATTTAGACGGCTTGACTGTCATATTCACTGAACTAAGTCTCTTAAGTACCTTCTCCAGGATCTCCAGATGTTCCTCGAAGGTAGAAGAGTGGATGAGTATATCGTCCACAAAAGCTTCCACTCCATGGATGCCGCGCAGAACTTGACGCATGGCACGGTTAAAAACTGCTGGGGAGTTGGTAAGTCCAAAAGGTAGTACTTTGAACTGGTAAAGTCCGTTGGGTATTGCGACTGCTGTGACCTGTTTGCTTCTCTCCTCCAGCGGAATCTGGAAGAATCCTTTCGCCAAATCCATCTTGGAAAAGATTTTGGAGTTGGCGGCCTTTGCAAATATTTCCTGCTGATTGCTCATTGGCTCTGCATCCACCTGGGTTACTGCATTTACTCCGCGGTAATCTCCACAGATTCGCACACCTCCATACTTCTTGCGTACAACGACTATAGGACTGTAGTAGGGAGACGATGACTTCTCTATGATGCCTGCAGCTTCCATGTTGTCTATCTCCTTCTTGAACGCATCCACCAGACGAATGGGTATCGGGTATGGCTTCAATCTGACGGGTACGCTGCTCGTCAGCTGTATTTCGTGGCAATCCACCTTGGCGACTCCAGGCTTATCGGAGAACACTGCTGAATGTCGCTGGAGAATATAATTTATACGTCTCTTCTGCTCTGGACCAAGCCTCGGAGGTACTTGCACATCCTCCACCGTTTCGCCTTGAATAGCTTCACGGGTAAGGGGTGCGCAATCTGTCAATTCCTCAACCTCTGGTATAACCACGGCAGCAGAGACCATCTGCGACTGCTTAAACTGGCCTTCGACAATCTGCAGACACTCGTACTGTTCAGGTGATAGCACACGATCTCCCCTATTCAGCAAACATTCTTGACCAACTGCCGAACATGTAACTTGAGGTGTGTAATATTTCTTCAGCATATTAATGTGGAACCTCTTTTGGTCTGGTCCCACTTGCACCAAGTAGTTCAAATCATTGAGACGTTTGACTACTTCAAAAGGTCCTTGCCATTGCGACAGCAACTTGTTGTGCGCGGTGGGTAGAAGGAGGAGGCACTGGTCTCCTTCCTCGAGGATCCTCAGCTTAGTTTTCTTGTCGTAGTATGCCTTCTGAACTTCCTTAGCTTTCAGTAGCTCTTGCTTTGCTACTTCACAGGTCTCTCGTAGTCGTTCGGCCAAGTCCAGTACATATGCATAAGTTGTCTTCACTGCGGGGTCAGGCTCTTCTTCGTCCCAGAGTTCTCGCAGTACTTGCAGAGGACCACGAACTGACCTGCCATAGACTAACTCAAATGGTGAGAACTGTGGTGAAGCTTGGGGTACTTCGCGGTTGGCGAATAGTAGAGGGGCGATAAATCGTGGCCATTCCTTAGGTTGCTCTGCTGCCATCCGTTTCAGCATCTTCTTGAGGGTGCCATTGAAACGCTCACAGAGTGGTAAGGGGTAGTCCTGAGCCCTTTTACAGCCAGTAGCCTCAGCAACTCTTCCATCATGACTGAAGTGAACTGGCTCCCCCGGTCGGACAACACTTGCTTAGGAATGCCCACGCGACAAAAGATTTCGAACATTGCTTCGGCGACAGTTATGGTTTCAATATTGCGAAGGGGTACTGCTTCAGACCATCTCGTCGCGAAGCCCACACAGGTAAGGGTGTATTTGGCTCCGTCAGCTGCCCTTGGAATGATAGGTCCAACGATGTCCACAGCCACTCGCTGGAATGGCTCAGAGATCAGAGTGGTGCAGGCTTCACTCGGCCGCGATCTGTAGTCTTCTGACATACGTCACATGACCTCATCATCCTCACTATCTCTCTGCCTATCCCAGGCCAGAAAAATTGAGACTGAATTCTATCTTGAGTTTTCTGTACTCCCAAGTGTCCACCTAGTGCAGCATGATGACCCAGCTTAAACACTGCCAGGCGGTACTTCTCTGGAACGACGAACTGTAGTCTCGAGTCCCCGCTTGGATACACCGTACTGCGATAAAGTCTTCCCCTTTTCTTAAGGAATCTGGTTTCCGTTTCCCGAGAAGTTCTGCAATGTCCCTCTAGAACCTTCTTACAAACCATGGCAAGTGTGGGATCGGTCGTTTGCTCGGCAACTACGTCCTCACTATTTGCAAGATCTGAAACAGATGAAAGTATCAAAGGTTTTACCTGGTTGGTTGCTCTGGCGGCTCCTCTGGTAACCGCCGCTGCACAGGTTTGGGTGGTGTCTTCGTGTGAGCCGTAGCTAAGGGGCAGATCACCCGAGTCCCGTCGATAAGACTCACGGTTACATAATTTCCAGTGTAACTGTCAGGCGTTACAAGCCTCTCCTTGACACAACACCCCGTCGATCCGTTGTCCCTTAAGACTTCCGCGGTTACACCATTTACCTTGGCAAGCTGAACCAGGAGCCCTGTACCTCTGAGACTAGAACTCAATGCAGCTGATAAATACACGTGTTGGGGAGTTGACACGGAACCGGCGGTGACACACTCTTCTTGCGGAATAACCTTTGGGGAAAATTCCTCAGGTGCTCCTCCGTGGTGTACTGCTGCTGCTGCAGCGTGCTGATTCTTCTGACCCTTGTGACCCTTCCAACCACCTTGAGAGTAGGGCTGGTTCCTCACTTGCTGTGGTTGGCTGTGAGGAAAAAAAAGATTGAGTAAATCTTTGTGGTTTCGACTGCTGTGGAGATGACTGGTAACTTATTGTGGTGTTGGGCTTGCGTGTTAGACCCTTGTGGTGTCTGAGAATGTACAGGGGGAGGCGAAGTTGTTTCCTCGTGTGGTACCCGTAAGCTGCGAAGTGTGCGTCGGCCAGGTCAGTCATTTGCTGGAGGTCCTTTACTTTCTGTGTCTTGAATTTAGCCACCAGCTCCGTGGGACACGACTTTTCCAGCTGGGTGCGCAGCATCAAGTCGCGCAGACCCTCGACAGTCTGCGGAGTCTCGTCCTTTTCCATCCAATGGTCCAAGTAACTCTTCAATCTAGCGCAGAACTGGGCTACCGTCTCCTTATCCTGCAACATAGCTCGCTGATATTGGTCACGCGCATCCTCCAATGTCTTACCATAAGCTAGAAGTAATGCTTTCTTCATACCTTCATAATCTCGCATTGAGGAGTCAAGACGGTGGATGATGTCGAGAGGTTTCCCGTCGAAGAGGTTCATAAACTCGACCTTCTTAACATCTTCGCTCAATTTGTACGTAGTTGCCACCATCTGGAACCTGTCAATAAAAGGCTCAATCGCTTGACCTACCTCATACTTTGGAATGTTGAGCCGGTGTGTAGAGAACTGGGTGTGAGCAACAGGGTTGACACCTGGCGAGCTGGTACCATCGGTCTGAGGTTGGGAAAGTTTGAGCTGTAGCATCTCCTTCTCATGCAGCCGTTTCTCCTTTTCATGTTCCAACTTTAGTTTCTCGAACTCTCGTTCCTGCGCTCTGTCGTCCCGAAGTTGCTGTTGCCGTTTTCGGACGTACTCCCGGATTTCCTCAGTATCCTTATACCCCAGGGTTTCCGCCTCACTCGTCAATTCCTGCACGGACATGGCTCTCACACTTCTGTAATCAACTTTAATGTTACAATAAAAGTTTTACTGCCAGAGTGTGAATAACGCACAAGAAGGCCCCACGATGGGCGCCATTTATGTCAGAATCTTTCACGAGCTGTGTCGATTCTTGACTGTCCATTCTGGTCATTCTCCCTTCCTTCACTCTTCGCGCTTCGGAGTTTGAGTTTCGAAGTTTCGGAGGTTTGAAGCTTCAGAGTTTCCAAGTCTTGGTATTTGATGCTTCAGAGTTTCGAACTTCGATTACGCAAATTGGCGATACTCTCGCAAACCACTTAGTTTCTTCAAACTGTAATTGATGTATTAGTTAATGAGCTGTTTATGTATATGTATAATTCAGCCAAATTTTTACGAGTCACAAGTGATCTGTGACAATTTCAATATTGATTTCATTGTAAACGCCGAGTAGCGCCAGGCCGTTGAGGCTATCTTGACCCATAGTATTCCTCAGGTAGGTCTTCAGTCGCTTCAGGGTTGAAAATGAACGCTCGGCCTCTACGTTCGAGACTGGGAGCGTGATCAAAACTCGGAGGAGCTTGGCCAGGTTCGGATACATTCGGGTCTGGGCGTGGGCAAGGGCATCTCCAATGGATTCGAACTTCATTGTTGTTGAATACCAGCGCTCTGCTTCCACCTTCACGAGGCTCAAGGTCTCGATGTCAGCCTCATAAACCTTTGCTGCTTCCAGTACAGCAGCAACATCTCCGTCAGCGCTGCTGAGCAGATTCTTGATCTTGAAGCCAACAGGAATAGTATCATTCCCGAACCGGGTCTGCAGCTCAGTCAATACATGGTCGAGGAATGGGACATATACAGAGTGGCGGCGCCAGGGGGGGGGGGGCTTGGAAAAGTGGCCAGCCCCCCCATTAGCCCCCCCCCAAACTGAAATGAACAAATTGAACATTTAAAACACTCATTGAAATAATTTTATTAAGTGGAATTTTTAATTGCCAGGGCTAAAAATTTGTCAGCCATCAGTGCTAGCCCAACCATTAACCTCCTCCCCTTCTGAAATGAGGATAATATATGTATATTATCATATTACTATTAGCCCCACCAAAAATTTGCTCAGCCCCCCCTTAGCCTCCCCAACTAAAAATTCGTGGCGCCGCCGCTGCATATACAGATCTTCGGTAATACTCCCTCAGCTTCTGGAAGAGTAAATTCGCTCGCTGCGTTTGGCGCTTGCAAACTCGAGGTACAGGAATGGTGTCATGTGATGAACCGATCTCCTGGAGGAGCCCCTCTGCCTTCTTGAAGATGTTCTGGAAGCTGGTCAGTGCACCTTCCCGGGTCTTGTTTAGATGCGTCACCACATCACCAATCCTAGCGTACGCTGAGACTAGATCGACCATAGGGGACTGCAGGGCTCGGCTCGGCTCCACAGTGTGAGCTAGCACAGACTCAGCGACGGCGAGACCAATCAGAAAGTGCGGCTCTCAGATTGCTAATAGTAGTAGTCCCGCCGTCGCGTCCGAGTTGCTCTCGTTCTCCAGAAAGACGGCAATAACTGGCAGGAATTCCATAAACACAATGACCGAGTCGTGTCGCTCAACCCATCTAATAGCGCAGAGGCTGACCAGAAAGTACTAAAATCGATTAAATGAAATCCTTACAATGATTCATGGAAGAACAAATTTGGGGGGGGGGGCTTCAGCCCCCTCAGCCCCCCCCCCCCCCCTGGATCCGCGCCTGGAGGGAGTCATATGAGACGTACAGGGAAAAGAAAAGAGAAGTAAAGAAAAAGGTAAAGGAGGCAAAGAGGAGAGCAGATGTAAAATGGGGTAAGAGTATGACAGAAAATTTTGAAAGTAATAAAAAAATGTTTTGGAAATAAATTAAGAGAGGAAGAGGAAGCGAATCAAGTGGGGAAGAAAAGGTAAAAGGTGCAGATGGAGAGATGATAATGGAGGAGAAGGCAGTAAGGGGAAGATGGGCAGAATATTTTAGGGAGTTGCTTAATGTGAAGGAGGATAGGGAGGGAAAGATAGCTGCAGTGGGAAATGCTAAGAAAATGAGAGTGATGAGTGGGGAAAATGGAGGAGAAATAAGGAAGGATGAAGTGAAGGCAGCAGTTAAGATGATGAAAGCAGGTAAGGCACCTGGTCTGGATGGATGCCATGCAGAATGTCTTAAAAAAGGAGGTATAGTGATGGTGGACTGGTTGGTGAGGTTATTTAATGTTTGCTGGAGAGAAGGTAGAGTGCCAGAGGACTGGAGGAGTGCTTGTATAGTTCCACTTTACAAGGGAAAGGGGGACAAGTGTGAATGTAGTAGTTTCAGAGGGATTAGCTTGTTAAGTGTAGTTGGGAAGGCTTATGGGAGGATCTTGATTGAGAGGATTAGGAGAGGAGAGGGAGTAATTGGTGAGGAACAGTGTGGGTTTAGGACAGGTAGAGGTTGTGTAGATCAGATTTTTGTGGTAAGATAGATATGTGAGAAAGCTATAGGTAAGGGGAAGGATGTTTTCTGGGCCTTTATGGATCTGGAAAAGGCTTACGACAGGGTAGACAGAAAGGCACTGTGGGAGGTTATGCGGATATACGGGATAGGAGGAAAGCTTCTGGGAGCTGTCAAGAGTTTTTATGAGAGTAGTAGAGCTTGTGTCAGGATTAGAAATGGAGAGATTGAGTGGTTTGAGGTAAAGGTGGGACTTCGTCAGGGATGCGTTATGTCACCCTGGCTGTTCAACTTATATATGGATGGGGTGGTGCGAGAGGTGAATGCAAGGGTAGTGGGTCAGGGATTGGAGATGGTTAAGGAAAATGGAGAAAAGTGGGAGGTGAGCCAGCTGTTGTTTGCGGACGACACTGCGCTTGTGGCAGGATCGGAGGAGGGATTGAGGAAGCTGGTGACAGAGTTTGGGAGAGTGTGTGATAGAAGAAAGCTGAAGATAAATGTGGGTAAAAGTAAGGTGATGAGATGTACAAGGGTGAAAGTGGCAGTAATCTGGAAGTGAGCATTAAGGGAGAGCAACTGGAGGAAGTGGATAGTTTTAGATATTTGGGTGCAAATGTGGCAGGAAAGGGTGGAGTGAAGGTGGAGGTAGAATGTAGATTGAGAGAAGCGAGTAAATGCCTTGGTGGATTAAAAAGTGTAATGTGGAATAGGAATCTGGGAATGGATGCTAAGAGGAGACTGTATGAAGGAGTGATTGTGCCAACAGCACTGTATGGAGCAGAAACATGGAACATGAGAGAGGAAGAGAGAAGGAACTTGAATGTGTTTGAGATGAAGTGTCTGAGAAGTATGATGGGGGTTACTAGGCTAGATAGAGTGAGAAATGAGGAAGTGAGGAGGAGAACAGGGGTGGAAAGGGAGCTGGGAGATAGGGTGGATGAAAGAGTATTAGGATGGTTTGGACACATGGAAAGAATGAGTGAAGAAAGACTAGTAAAGGAGGTATGGAAGGCAGATGTGGAGGGAGTGAACATGAGGGGACGTCCTAGGATGAGATGGATGGATGGGGTGAAGGGGGCTTTGGGGAAGAGGGGAATGTCGGTTGAGGAAGGACGGGAGAGGACAGAAGACAGGGGTGAATGGAGAATGGTTGTACATGGAAAATGTTGTGATGCATGAGGTGGATTGGACGGGGGAATGGGGGTGAGGTAGTGTGTGTGAGCAAAATTTTTTGACGCAGCCCAAAGGGATTTCTCCCCGTCCTCTCCTTTATATGGGGGGACGGAGAGGGGGGGTCGCCGATTTAATGAAGCGGCCTTGCTGTGGATGTGCTGTGTCATGTGACACTGCTTCTGACCCAGGGCAGTGGACAGGGTGCAGGGATGACCCGTCATCTAGGAGGTGCTAAGATGGGAGGGAGGGTGGAGGGGTGTGGAGTGTTTTCGGGGATGAAATGGGTGGGAATGTTTTTGTGCCTTGTCCTTTTTGGCTACCCCCCTTGTAAGGGGAAAAAAGGCCTTGGTATATGTATGTATGTATGTATGTATGTATGTATTGTGATGGCCCACCATCCTCCATGTATATAAAATTATCTGTATCTGTGTTATTCTGTACTTGTTAGGTAATTACGTATGTACGGTAAAAACTGCTTGTATACTTTATGGGATCTACTCTCTCTAAGCCGACGGACGTGAAAACTAGTTATGTCCGGCTCATCCTTCGCTTTCCTCCCGTCCTCGCCAACTGTATATATAATGCATCTGCCGGCTCCTGAGGGGACTTTCGTTGGCTGAAGCGACGCGTAACTTTATCTCTCCCATATTGCTTTTGCTCTAGTACCGTGGCGTCACCACGTAATCTATATTCTCATGACTTGGTTTTCGGTGGAGGAATTAATTGTCAATTGATTAATTTTGTTGCTGTAAAGTTCTTATATTTGTTTTGTTGGCTTTTTGTTATACATTAAATTAGTTATTTATGTTAACTTCCGTTTGGATTTGCCTTACCCACATCAAGGCCACTAAGTACGAACCCCTCCTAGACATATTTCCTTATATCCTCACGGAAGGCATAACATATAATGGGGGCCCGTCGGAATCCTCTTACCCGAACAAAAACTAAGAAGGTGTGAGATATACGAGCGAAACGTAATACATAAGTTACACTTGCATTCCCACAACCATCGAAATTGTCCATCTGTCCGGTAAACTTACAACTCAGTACCCCAGTACAGTAATTCAGTTAATCGTAAATACGCCATTGCACATGACCACGTTAAACTCTTGCAGCTGTATATTTCGTAAGAGTACTGAAGTAGGATCCGTTTAGGATACGTGTGAGAACGTTATTTCTATCCTACTTACGGCATGTAGTTTTGGTTAATGTATTCTGTCCCAAAGATTTATAATATTCGTGGGAGTCGAGTATTATAATTCTACTTGTATCTCTTGTCCGGTATACCACGTAAGCGAACCAAGCGTTCTACCTTGCTGAGTAGCAACTGTTAGCGAGTAAAAATTTAGCGATGTCAGAACTGAATATCGAAAAGTTTGTTGAGAACCCCTCGGTGGAAGAACTGATAATTCAGAACCCAAATAAAGAATGTCTAAAAGAAATAGCAACAAGATGGGAATTAACGTATCCAGCGAATATTAGTAGAACTGAATTAGTTCAACTAATTTTGAGTCACATAGATCAGTTAAAGAAAACGGAAGACGAAGACGGAGAATTTGAACGCTTAGAACAAATAGTTGCAGCCAAATTAGACATTAGCCCTACGAAAGAGACTCAATTAGACCCTCTAGAGTATCAGATACTTGAAAGGAAGATGAAGCATGAACTGCAAATTAAGGAACTCGAAGTGCAGCGTGAAAGAGAGCAAAGACAGCACGAAATCGAACTAAAACGACTCGAACTATCAAGTCAACAAGTGGTTTCAAATTCAAGTAAGTTAGATATTTTGCAGTACACCAAACTTATTCCCTCTTTCTCAGACGAGAATCCAACCTTATTTTTTCGAGAATTTGAAGAAGTAAGTAAACATTTTGCAATTCCCCAAGCAGATTGGATATGGTTAATTAAACCAAAGTTGTCCACAAATGCGTTACAAGTATGTAACAATCTGGAAAATAACACCGATTACGAAACGGTCAAACAGACAATTCTTTCCGCTTATGAAATTTCCACCGAAGGTTATCGACAAACATTTCGAAATTCAAACAAACTTAGCCATCAGACATATATGGAATTCGCGTCAGACAAACTACGAGCGTTAAGAAAGTGGATTAAATCGGCATCAGCCGATAATTTTGAGAAAGTAGTGAACTTGATCGCGTTAGAGGAATTCGTGCGTAAAATTCCTCACTACTTGAAAATTCACATTGTTGACAAGGAGGAATTTGACCTTATGAAAGCAGCCAAATTGACTGATACCCTCTCATTGATTCACAAAAATGTTGGAAAGGACAGTAACCGCCAACAACCTCATGTAAAACCAACTAGTGGTAGTAAAGATGGGAAAATTGATAGCCCTAGTTTCCCTCTTTGTTTCTTCTGTAAGAAACCAGGACATGTAATTGCAAATTGCCCAGACCCAAAATGTAAAGTAGCTCAAAAGAATATAAAATCTGTAGCTTCCTTTAACCATTCTACTGCCAATTCTGTAGATCCTTTTCAGCCCTTCCGTTCAACGGGAACAGTATCACTTGGTTCAGACCACGTAGAACACAACCTCCGAATAGTACGGGACACAGGAGCAGCACAGTCCCTGCTACTTCAGTCAGCACTGCCGGGAGTCCAACGTAATTATACAGGAGAACGTGTATACTTGCAGGACTTCCACAATCCCTTCTCAGTACCTCTGGCAAAGGTACACCTGAACTGTGGACTCATCAAGGATACTGTCTCCGTAGGAGTAAGTGAAACGGCAACCCTACCTGTTCCTGAAGCAGATTTTATACTAGGTAACGATCTAGCAGGAGAACTAGTCCATCCTCCTTTAATTGTTTCTACTTCTCCCCTACCATATAACCCAACTTCTACCATAGAGCAAACCCAACCCAACCTATTTCCAACCTGTGCTATCACACGATCCCAAGCGCCAGCTAACCAACCAACTCTTACCTCTCCAACCACCCCAACCACCCCGCTTACACTACCCTCCGAGCTGAGCATCAAAGAGGCTCAACAGAACGACCCTTCATTAGTTCCCTTGTTCAATAAAACCATTCCCAAGGAGGATGTCCTACATACTCCTTCCTTTTATTTGCACGAAGGAATACTAATGAGATTGTATAAACCTCGTCACCTTTCTGATGATGATACCTGGGCAGAATGTCACCAAATTGTTCTACCTGTTAACTTGAGGACTCAGGTAATAGAGATTGCTCATGCTGGACACTCAGGACACTTAGGTATTAAGAAAACTTATTTACGACTCTTGTCAGAATTCTTTTGGCCTGGCATGAAAGCAGAGGTAAGTAGATTCGTTAAATGTTGCCACACTTGCCAAATAGTAGGCAAGTCAAACGAGTCTATTCCTCCGTATCCCCTTCAACCTATTAAAGTACCTAGTGAACCCTTTCAGAAACTAGTGATTGACATAGTAGGCCCGTTGCCTAAAACCAAGAAAGGTAACCAGTACATTTTAACAGTTCTTTGTCCCACTACCAGGTACCCTGAAGCTTTTCCTTTAAAGAATATTTCTGCTAAGAGTGTAATTAAGTGTTTAACTCACATGTTTACTTCCTTTGGTATTCCTCAGGAAATACAGTCAGATAGAGGTTCCAATTTCACTAGCAAACTCTTTACCCAAGTCCTCAAGGAATTAAATGTTAAACAGTCTCTGTCTACAGCGTACCACCCCGCCAGTCAGGGAGTTCTAGAACGATGTCATCAAACGTTAAAGAATATGATACGTAAATTCTGTTACGAGGAAGACCGTGACTGGGATGAGGGATTGCCTTTCCTCCTCTTTACGCTCCGTGAAACACCATCCGAAGCTCTGGGTGTTTCTCCCTTTGAATTGTTATATGGAAGGAAGGTAAGGGGACCCCTCAAGGTAATCAAGGACCATATCATATCTTCTTCTACCTCACCTTTACAGTCTGTTAACCAGTATATTGTTTCCCTTAAGGATAACCTAGCCAGAATTCATTCCTTTGCCTTGAAGAACCTTGAACATGCACAAAGTAAAATGAAGGTTAATTTTGATCAGAAATCTCGTAAGAGAGAATTCAAGGAGGGAGATATGGTTCTTGCATACATTCCTATATCTGGACAGCCTCTTCAAGCTAAATACCATGGTCCTTATAAAATTCAGAAAAAGATGTCATGTTAACTTGCTTAAGCCATACCTTGCCAAAATACCACTAGACAGTTCAGTCAAACCATTACTTTCGCTAAATCATGGTCCCAGTAAAATACCTATGTCAACCGACCGTCCACGAGTACACGAACCGACGTTGCCACATTTCGATCCTCCCACAGTCGGCAACAACAGCGACATCTTGAACAACCTACTTTCGTACCTTAACCACTTGAATCCTGATCAAGCTAAGGAAATTTCTGAAATTATTTCTAGTCACAGATCCTTGTTCCGAGATAATCCTGGCCGTTGTAACCTGACGTCCCATGAAATTCAACTGTATCCAGGAACTTCTCCTAGCCACCAGCACCCGTACCGACTGCATCCCCAGAAGAAGCTGATCATGAAGAGAGAAGTCGACTATCTAGTGCAGCACGGTTTGGCAGTTCCCAGTAATTCCCCATGGGCCGCTCCGTGCGTTCTGGTCCCTAAAGAAAACGGACAAACTCGACTGTGCACGGATTACCGCCGAATGAATGCTGTGACCATCCCTGACGCTTATCCTCTTCCCCGCGTCGACGATTTAATAGATAAGGTGGGACAGTCCAAGTTTATTACAAAAATTGACCTCACAAAAGGGTACTACCAAATTCCCTTAGCTCCACAAGCTCGTCCCATCTCTACATTCATCACTCCCTTTGGACTCTATGAATACACCGTCATGCCGTTTGGGTTACGTAACAGTCCGGCTACGTTTCAACGTACCATGAGTAGCCTATTACAGGACATTGATGGAGTAGCGGTATATTTAGATGATATAATAATATATTCTTCTAATTGGCAGAACCATATACACCTACTAGATGTCGTAATGTCCCGAATGGAAGAAGCCAACCTCACCGTCCAGCTTTCCAAAACCGTCTTCGCCCAAGCCACAGTGACGTACTTGGGACACGAGGTGGGACAAGGCGTCGTCCGGCCGAAACGAGCCAACATCTCGGCCATTCTCGACTACCCGGCTCCCGCTACTCGGAAAGCACTTAGGCGCTTTCTGGGTATGGCCGGATTCTATAGGAAGTTCTGCCCAAACTTCTCAGAGGTATCCTTACCCCTCACCAGGATGACAAGCTGCTCCATACCTTACTCCTGGACTCCGGAATGTCAGAACTCTTTCCTGCTCCTAAAAACCTTCCTCACACAGGAGCCAGTTCTGCGTTCACCTAACTTCGACGTCCCCTTCGTTCTCCAGACGGACGCAAGTGATCAAGCCGTCGGAGCTGTTCTACTCCAAGAACATGATGGGATATTGCATCCTGTCGCGTACCACTCGGCTCAACTAGATAAACACCAAAGGCAGTATTCGACCACCGAAAAGGAGCTACTGTCCATCATCTCTGCCCTGCGGAAGTTCGAATGCTACGTAACACCCAGCTCGACCCCTTTACGGATATTCACGGACCACAATCCGTTAATATTCCTTGAACGGAACAAGAACAATAATAGGAGGCTATTACGTTGGTCCTTGTTCCTCCAACAATACCTCCTCGATATAAAATTTATCAAGGGTTCTGAAAACCTCCTTGCTGATACCCTTAGCCGTCCTGATTAGAACTCCCAACTCGTCTGTTCTCCTGAGTTGATGAGTTCTAGGGGGGGTGTGTGATGGCCCACCATCCTCCATGTATATAAAATTATCTGTATCTGTGTTATTCTGTACTTGTTAGGTAATTACGTATGTACGGTAAAAACTGCTTGTATACTTTATGGGATCTACTCTCTCTAAGCCGACGGACGTGAAAACTAGTTATGTCCGGCTCATCCTTCGCTTTCCTCCCGTCCTCGCCAACTGTATATATAATGCATCTGCCGGCTCCTGAGGGGACTTTCGTTGGCTGAAGCGACGCGTAACTTTATCTCTCCCATATTGCTTTTGCTCTAGTACCGTGGCGTCACCACGTAATCTATATTCTCATGACTTGGTTTTCGGTGGAGGAATTAATTGTCAATTGATTAATTTTGTTGTTGTAAAGTTCTTATATTTGTTTTGTTGGCTTTTTGTTATACATTAAATTAGTTATTTATGTTAACTTCCGTTTGGATTTGCCTTACCCACATCAAGGCCACTAAGTACGAACCCCTCCTAGACATATTTCCTTATATCCTCACGGAAGGCATAACAGTATGTATGTATGTATGTTATTGACACACGTCAAGGGGCCTTCATCCTACGAAGACCTCAGGACAGTGGACGGTGTCACACACGACACATACAGGGAAGCAGTCAAAGCCATGGTTTTGCTGAATGATGAAGAAACTTGGTTGAAAACAATAATGGAAATCATCTCTCATACCAACAACAGGGATCAATTGAGAACAACATATGCTAGCATGTTGGTGTTTTCAGATCTGGAGGATCAGAGGAACATATGGGAAGAAACAAAGGATTTATTCGCGAGTGATTACCTTTTTCGTAGAGGGTTAACGGAATATAACGACGAAATATACCGTGATGCCCTCGACGACATACAAGAAAAGGTATACAATTGTGGCGGAAGCAGGATTGAACAGTACGGTCTACCTCCTTCAAGAAACGGGCAAAAGTTAACCAATATTGTACGTAGAGAGAAGGCATATGATAAAGCAAAACTAGCAGAGGAAGTGAAGGAAAAGATACTGTTGATGAACGAGAAACAGAGATACTGTTACGACACTATAATGGAAAGAGTACTAAATGGACACAAATACCCCGTAAACGGCTTTTTCATAAATGCTCCTGGGGGAACCGGAAAATCATTCCTTTTGAATGTTCTCTTGCAAGGTCTACTCAACAGCTAACCAGTATTTAGGTCGTTTGCGCAGTGACGTCACTAGAAGTACCTGGCCGAGGGTTCGTTGAAATTCCGGCCGCAGTCCAGGTGTGGCTGGAGTCGGGAACGTGTCTCCGTTTTCTTTTAGAATATTTATGCGTAACTAAAATAATTATGCCGTCCCATTGTGCAGAAAAACACATGTGGAAGGGTCTGAAATAACTTACGATAGATTTCCAGAGGATGAATATGTGAGAAATAAGTGGATTACGTTTTGCAAACGAACAGAAAGATTTAATCCAACCAATTCTTACATATGCAGTCGGCACTTTGAAGCAAATGCATTCCAGCTTAGCTTCCGTAGCCAGCGTCATTGCCCTATGATGTTTGTGGATTGAAATTGAATCTGATAGTTAAATATCGACATTTGAATTAAAACTTTGTGATTGTTTATATTAACCCATCAAAATATAATACAATAATTACACAATAAAAGTTGTTGCACTCAAAATTCAGTCGTCAACCATGTAATATACATGGGTCGTTGTTACAAAAAATGAAATGTCAGTGTTTCATGTAAACAAATCGAAAATGTAATATTTACTTACCGTGTTTTATACTAAATTTGTACCTAATTTTGTTATTTCTTGGGATATTGACATTGGATGGAAATAAGAATAATTAGTATTTAACAATGAAATAACGTAGTGTTAAAAAGTAATGATGAAAGGAAACGCCCATATTTGGTATTGGGTAACCGCACCACCGAAACAGGGATGTGTATTGTTTTTAAACAAGTGGCATGCTGTCATCTACATATCATCGATAATTCATGCCATATCCTTTAAGTTTAGCAAATCGTTTTCTTCATAGACAAAGATAATTGTTTGTGGTAAATGGATTCATAGACTTAGATACTTGTTTGCCCTCTACACAAAGATTTACCTTTAAATTTCTTTATTAAATATGTCAAAAATAAACCACAAGAATATTTTTCCAAAATGGAACCCCCATTTTAACGGTTGCAGAACATGAAATAGGTAAGTCTCCCATAAAATCTGTGGTGCCTGTACGTTTTCTCTTTTACCTAACATTTTCACTTACGTTTTCACCATTTTCTCTGTGGGCTCCACTTCTGATGACGTCACAACATGCGCGTGAGTTGACCTTGTATTCTCTCGGTCTTGTTCTCTTGGACGCGGTTCGATCAAAGGAAAAGATAGCGTTAGCTGTTGCTTCCTCTGGAATTGCTGCAACTGTTCTTCATGGAGGAAGGACAGCCCATAACATGTTCAGGATACCTATTATGGAGCACAATGAAGTACGTTCATGCAATGTGAAGAGAAATACGGAGATGGCAAATTTACTTGAAATGACCTCTTTGATTGTGTGGGAGGAGGCCGTCATGGCTAACAAAAACACCATAACGGCTTTAGACATTACTCTTCGAGACATATTGGGTGTGAACCGTTTTATGGGAGGTGTGGTATTCGTATGCGCAGGAGACTTTCGTCAAATTCTTCCAGTGGTGCGTGGAGGTGATGAAATTGATTGTTGTATAAAGTCAAGTTATTTTTGGGGACATTTGTCTCATTTGGAACTAACACAAAATGTGAGGTTGAAAAATGATGTTTTAAATCGTCAATTTGCCAGAGAACTTTTGGAGTTGGGAACAACACATAAAGAGGAATATGTGTTTCCTAATAATTTTGGAATAATAGTAAACAACAGGGAAGAGTTGGTGAAAAGAGTATACGATAAGTTCGAAGAGAACTTCCTCAACGTTTCTTATTTCGAGAAAAGAACAATCATTTCTCCTACTAACGATGATGTTGATTGTATTAACGACATGGTTTTCAAGCGACTAAACACAGAAGCGAAGATCTATCGAAGTGAGGATACTTCTGTGGATAATGAAATGGACATTCAAACATCAGTATACAATTCTATCAACAGTCCTTCAATCCCTCTTCACGAGTTGAAGATGAAAATCGGGGCTGTTGTGATGGTTATGAGAAATATTTGTCCTCCGAAATTGTGTAATGGAACAAGAATAATAGTCACTAATCTACAAAAGAACATTATTGTTGGTAATATCTTAACGGGCGCATACAGAGGTGAACAGGTTATGCTTCCCAGGATAACAGACTCTACAGACACGTCTGTCATATTCAAAAGGAAACAATTTCCTATAAGATTATGCTATGCCATGACGATCAACAAATCGCAAGGACAAACGTTTGATCGTTGTGGATTACTTTTAGACAGAGCCCAGTGTTTTGCTCATGGACAGCTGTACGTGGCGTGTTTCCGGGTAACAAGCCACGATTCCCTGATTGTGTACACGGGATACCGTAAGCAGGGAGACGAATATGTAAGGAAACCGGCACGCAATTGCGTGTTTAAAGAACTTTTTACCGAAAGAGACGAAAAAACTCCCGTCATTGACAAATGTTCTGGGAAACAGAGCCCAAAGGAAGATTTTATGGACTTGAAAGTTATCCGTTGTAACGAAGAGGCACGAATAGCTGAAGAAGAATCTGATCATTCAATTTCTGTATTGCCTTCGATTACTGAAGAGGAAGCCGTCAGCATGATCATGCCCGAAGAGTTTTATAATAACGACTATTCGGGTAGAGAGGATAACACCGAAATGGCGGAAATGGAACGCGAGAGGGAACTGAAGGAAGAAAATGAGAAACTCAAGAAGGAACTGAAGGACGAGAAGGAAAAACGCGAGAACGACCTGAAAGCAGATAACGAAAACCATAAGAAAGAATTAGAGAGTGTGAAGGAACTTCTGTACAAAATCATTGGTAGTAGTGATGAAGATGTATCTCCCCCTATAAAGAAGAGAAAAATTGTAATGGTTTGTTAATAAAACAATGATAATAACACGGTATTCATGTACAACCATGGGCGCGAAGCAGCGCCGTAGGCCAAGCAACCTTGGCGGAGCCAGGACCGGCGAAGCCGGGTGCTTGTTAATTTACAAAAAAAAAAAAAAAAAAAAAAAAAAAAAAATTAATTTTATATTGCTATATTGCGCCCATGATCGAAACTAAAAAAAAAAACCCAAATGACTACAGTCTGAGTGGAGCGAGACTATACCAATGCAAAATGGCTGTCTGTGTTGTGGACGCTATCATGTCATAGCCATGATAGCGTGAATGAATGCTGTGGCATGGACCCGAAAACTGTCGAAGTTTTCACAATTTTCTTGTCAAGATACATGCATCTTGGTTATAACTTGGTTGTAACTTTTGCTAGGCCTATCATGCACTGTCGCCGTCGGCAGGCTAGCTATGAAACGTGTCAAAATAGTACGTCACTATCCGAGGCATTTTTTTGCACTGAAGCCACACATAAGGCGCACCGCACGATAAGGCGCACCACCCGATTTTGGCCGATTTTAAGGATTTTTCCCGCGCCTTATGGTCCGAAAAATACGGTACCTGCTTGTCTGCGGACATGTCTTTGGTGATAATTACTCCTAGGTCCTTTTCGGAGCTAACTTTCTTTACTTCCTTTGTACTGATTTTATATTGCCTAATCTTTTTTTTTTTTTTTTTTTTTTTAAATACTTTTTCCAAACTATTATACTACATTTCTTGATGTTTAAGTTCACTTCCCACTTTTGGCTCCATTCCCGGACTTTGTCTAGGTCTCTCTAGTGATTCACAGTCTTTTTCTGTACTTATTTTCTTTAGTAGTTTCGTGTCATCTGCAAAGAAGTTCATATAACATTCTACACCTTCATCCATGTCATTTACATATATAACAAACATTATTGGTCTAATACAGATCCTTGTGGGACTCCACTTATCATTTCTTCCCAGGTTGAGTTTTTATCTCTAAGTACCACCCTCATTTTTCTCCCATGCAAGAAATCTTCCATCTATTTCAGTAATTTTCCTTGCACACCACCTGTTGTTTCAAGTTTTCTTAATAGCTTTTTGTGTGGTACTTTGTCAAATGCCTTTTGTAAATCCAGGAAAGCACAATCTGCCCATCCATCCCTTTATTGCATTATATCTAAAACAAATCAAGTTTGTGGCACATGATCTTCCTTGTCTAAAACCAAATTGTTTTGGATTCAGTGCATTGTTTTCTTCCAGATGTTTAGTTAATCTATTTTTGATTACTTTTTCACATATTTAACTATTGTGCTTTGAAGGGAGACTGGTCTATAGTTTTTTGGGTCTTCCTTATCTCCCCCTTTATATATTGGTACAATATTGACATTTTTCCAGCCTTGGGGTACCTTTCCTTTTTTTGAGTGAGCAATCTATTATTTTATATATTTTGTCCATTAGTTCATCTATACATTCTTTTAGTATCCAGTTTGTAATTCCATCTGGTCTGTGATTTTCTGACATCAAGGTTTATTATTTGGTCCTTTATCTAATTCTGTGTTACAATTATTTCTTTCATTGGGGGATCTTTCTCCTTCATCCCAATTGTGTGTATTTTCATTTGTGAATACAGATTTGAAATTTTTGTTCATAATTTCTGCCATTTCTATATCTTCTATATATTCCGTATTCCCTTGACATAGTTTCACTATTTCCTGTTTATTTTTTAATTTACCATTTACATATCTGTAGAATGATTTAGGTTGATCCTTGTATTTGTCTTTTATGTGTTTTTCATAGTTTCTTTTTTTCCCTGCATATTTTTACATATTCATTTCTTAGTTTGATATATATTTGCCACTTACCTTTTTTTTTTTTCATCTTTTCCAAGCTTAGTCTCTTCTATCTTTTGTGGCACTACTTTTTGTTGTTGTTGTGTTTAATAATGATAATACATATGTACATACATATACCAAGGGCCTTTTCCCCTTTACAAAGGAGGTAACCAAAATTAAAGGCATAAATCCACTCCTACCCATTTCATCCTCACATACTCCACTCCCATTCACCACCCCTCTCTCCCTCTTTCTTGGCTCCTGGATGACGGATCATCCCTATATCTTGCCTACTGCCCTGGGTTAGAAGCAGTGTAACAAGACACAGCACATCCACAGCAAGGCCACTTCATTAAGTCGGCAACCCCCCTCACTGTCCCCTCATGCAAAAAAGAGAAGATATGGAGAAATCCCTTTGGGCTGCAACAGAATATCATACATACTCCCTCATCCCCCCCTGCATCCCCCACCCACTCCCCTCCATGTATCACAGCATCACCCATACACAGCCATCATTCACCCCTATCGTCTGTCTTCTTTCCTCAATAGACATTCCCCTATATCCCAATACCCCTTTTATCCCATCCATTCATCTCATCATTGGTCACCTCCTCAAGTTCACTCCTTCCACTCCTGCCCTCCACACCTCTCTTACTAATATTTTTTCACTCATTCTTTCCATATGTCCAAACCATCCCATTATTCTTTCATCAACCCTATCTCCCAACTCTTTTCCACTTCCACTCTCCTCTATTGATAATGATAATAATGCTAGTTATGGTAATAATGATAATGATAATAATATATATATATATATATGATATATATATATATATATATATATGATATATATGATATATATATATATATATACAGTAGAAGCCCGATTTAATGATTCTCAATTTAGCGGAAGCTCAAATTAGCGAACTGCAAATAGCAATAATGAAAATGCTCAACTTAGCGGGAATGGTCCGCTAAGTTGACAATTTTCCACTAGCTGGCCAGATGCGCGTCTACAGAAATAGCTCAATTTAGCGGGAACGGTAAGCTAAGTTGAGCATTTTCTGTCAACTGGCCACATGCGTGTCTCAGAGTCCAATGTTACCAGATGTTACCAGATTGAGGTGGTGGAGTCAAGGAAAATTTTATAATTTAGTACTTTGGATATATATATATATATATATATATATATATATGTATGTATGTATGTATGTACTATAATATATATACAATAATATATAATTCAGTATATGTATAAAGTATAATTGTAGCAGAAATATATTCAAGTAGAAATAGACGGTATAATAGGAAAACAAAATAATGAAACAGTAAGTTGATGAGAAAATTCAAAATCAGTACGCGAGAGTAATCACCACGAAAAACACTTCTATAACAACGAACTACGTTTTCTGCAACAACACAACAATAACGCTCACTATCCAAAAACCAACTGCCCAGTCCTATTAATTGCTAGAATTATGTACATCGAACCGAACACGAAGCTATGACTAATATTCCGTGAAATTCACAGACAGCTCATATCATTGTTACACAACACACACACATACACACACACAAAATAAAAAAAGACAGCTATAGAAGAGATTTGAAAAAGAACAGCTTTCCTCACAGAGTAATAGACAGTTGGAACAAGTTAGATGAGAAAGTGGTGTGTGCAAAAACAATACATGAATTTAAAAATTGTTTAGATAAAATGAGAAATGAAGACGGGACCCCACGAGCATAGCTACCCTTCCCGTAGAATACAACTAGGTAAATACAACTAGGTAAATACACGGGTTCAGACAAGGTAGATCATGCACCACAATCTTGATATGCTTCTACTCAAGACTAATAGACATAGTGCAAGAAAGAAACGGATGGGTTGATTGTGCATTCCTAGACTTGCAAAAAGCATTTGACAAAGTACCACACAGAAAACTACAAAAAAAAAAAAACTGGAACACATAGGAGGAATACGAGGGAACCAACTAAAATGGATGGAGGACTTCCTGACTGGAAGAAAGATGAGAGTAGTACTCAGAGAAAAATATTCAGATTGGAAAGAGGTGATCAGTGGAGTACCGCAAGGATCTGTACTGGCTCCAATAATGTTTGCTATCTATATGAATGATATGGACGAGGGCGTGAACTGTTACATGAGCTTCTTTGCTGATGACGCCAAACTGTTAAGGAAAGTAGAAACTGATAAGGACTGTGAAGCACTGCAAGAAGATCTGAATAGGGTATGGAACTGGAGTCAGAAATGGGAAGTGGATTTTAATACTAAGAAGTGTAGCATAATGGAGTTTGGAAAAAGCAAAAACAGAATATCAAGAAAATATACAATTGGAACCAAGGAAGTAAAGAAAGTAGGATCCGAAAAAGACTTGGGAGTTATTATCACAAACGACTTGTCCTATGATATACAGATTAACAAAATTGTCGGGGAGACTTACAACTTGCTAAGATCAATAAAGTGGCCTTTGCTTACCTGGACGAAGACATGATAAAAAAAATTTTGGTTACATTGATAAGGCCTAGACTAGAGTATGCGGCGACATTGTGGTCCCCCAGTACCAAAAAGAACATAAAGAAAATAGAAAGAATCCAAAGAGCAGCTACAAAAATGGCACCTGCACTTGCAAACCTATCATACGAGGAGAGATTGGCTAAACTGGAGCTACCGACACTGGAGGAAAGAAGAGAGAGAGGAGACCTTCTGACCATCTACAGAATCATGAAAGGCACAGAGATACTTGATAGAGAAGAATTACTAAACTGGGACAAGAGAAACACAAGAGCACATGGAAGGAAATTAAGAAAACATAGCTATAGAAGAGAACTGAAGAAAAACAGTTTTCCACATAGAGTTTTAGACACTTGGAACAAACTGGATAATGAAATAGTAAGCGCAAAAACCATTCACGAGTTTAAAAGCAAACTAGACACTGAGAGATACAATGGCGGGACAACACGAGCATAGCTCCCCTTCCCGCAAAATACAACTAGGTAAATACAATTAGGTAAATAAATACACACACACACACACACACTCCACCGAACGGACGGCGTAGAGGACGTTCTGAAGAAAAAGTTAAATTTTCGTGGATCCCAAAGCAAAGGAAGTACCTATTGTATTTACAGGGGGGGGAATTGCTCGTGGTGTAGTGGGAAAGTGAGGAAAAAGGAGAAGGGGAGGGATTACTGAGGGAAATGGAAGGAAATGAGGAAGGAGAGGACTTGGCCCAGGCAGGCAGATGCCATGTAAACAAAAGAGGGCCGGACCAGTTTAGTGACGATGAAGGGTCTAACAAAAATGTAAAGATTAGAATTATAGATATGAGTAGCACAATAGAAGGTGAAGATAATAATTTCCAGGGATTTAAGGAGGGGGGGAGGATACCAACCTCCCCCGACTGGCAAGACTCGAAGAAAAACTTGAACAAATGACTGAACATTGGGAGAGTAGGTTCAGTAGAATGTCAAAAATGGCTGAAAGGGTTGAAAGATTGGAAGCACTAGAGAGGGCAAACAAAGACTTAATTGAGGAAATGGAAGAACTAAAAAGACAGTTAAAAGAAGTAAAAGAGGAGAATGAAGAATTAAAGAGGAATAATAAAGAAAACAAAGAGGCCATAGCTAAAGAAGCTAAGGGTTGGAAGACAATCCAAGAAAACAGTAAAGTTGCATTTACTGATATAATTAAACAGCAAATGAAAGAACAAACTGAAGACTCTGTTATCAAAGTGATGAGACAGAAGGAGAATATTGTAAGAGACTTAGCAGACAAAAAGAAATGTATAATTATATCAGGAATGGAAGAGAAACAAAATCCAGATAGAACCTCAAGAATCAAAGAGGAAAATGAAAAAGTAAACAGTTTACTACAATTAGTTCAGGAAGATGAACCAGAAATAATGAAACAAATTGAAAAGTTCAGACTCGGAAAGTATAGTACAGATAAGACCAGACCAATTAAGATTAAATTCAGGTCACAAACGATGGCAGAGAATATCTTATCCAAAACAGGGAAACTAGCAACAAGTGAACAATATAAAAAGGTATGGATAAAAAGGGAAATGAATAAAGAGGAAAGAGAGGAAGAAAAAGAGAAAAGACTTGAAGCTAAGGAAAAAAACGAGAATAGAACAGAGTCAGAAAAAGAGAGATTCTATTGGAGAGTAGTGAATATGAAACTAAGGAAATTCAACGTACAAGAGAAAAACAAAAGGGAAACAGAGAACACAATGGATGTGGCAGAAAACTAAGAGTGTCTTACACAAATATAGATGGATTAATAACAGGATTGAATGAGCTGAATGATTATTTGAAGGAAAAAGAACCGGACATAATGGGAATTGTAGAAACAAAATTAAAAGGTCCACTACCACCCAACAATGTAGGACATGATGCATATAATTATTGGATTAGAAACAGAGAGACAAAGCAAGGGGGTGGAGTTATGTTCCTGACTAAGAAGGATATAAATGTGAGGTGTGTCACATATGGAAAGAATACAGTAGAGATGATTATGATCGAAGTGGAAGACAGAGATAAGAAGAGCAGAAAGTTTGTGATAAATTATGTGCCTCCGGAAACAGCCTCGTGGGAAGAGAGTGAATATAAAAGTATGTTAGAGGACACAAAGATAACATTAAATAAGATAATGGAAGATGGAGGAAGAATAGTTATGATGGGCAACTTTAATTGCAAAGAAATCTGCTGGGAAGAGATGACAGTTAAGGGTGGAGATGGCTCATGGGGAAACGCTCTACTTGAGATGATTACTGACAATACAATGACACAATGGATACAGGAGAACACTAGGTATAGAAATGAGGAAGAACCATTGAGACTAGACCTAATAATTACATCTGAACATAGAATAGTGGACAAGATTGAATATAAAACACCAATAAGTAAAAGTGACCACATATTGATTGAACTGGAACTAAATGAAGAAAAATACATGAAAAGAAATGAACAATACAGAAAAGGAAGAATGATGTATGAAAAAACAAACTTTGATAAAATAAGAGAATTCTTTCAAAATGAAAACTGGGAAGAAATATACAAAGAAGAAACAACAGTGGAAGAGAAATGGAATATTTTGACAAAAATTTATATAAAAAGGAGTGGAAAAGTATGTCCCAAGACAAAAACAAGAAAAAGAATATGTAAAATGCTGGTACTGTACAATAAAAGTTGTAGGGAGTTAAAAGACAAAAGAGACAAAGCTTGGACCAGATTGAAAAAAAGACAGAAGGCCTGAAAAATGGAAAATATATACTTGTTATAAAAATGAATATGTACAAACGTGCAGAGAGGAAAAGAGAAAATATGAAAAAGATGTCATAGAAAAGTGTAAAGATCAACCAAAACTATTTTACAGATTTATAAACAACAAATTGAAAAACAAACAAGACTTGGAGAAATTAAGACAAGGAGTTGAATACACAGAGGAAATTGAAATGGCGGAAATTATGAACAAACATTTTAAATCAGTGTTTACAAGGGAGAACATACAACCTGAAGAGATCGAATGGAAAGGGAAAGTCCCTCCCATGAAAGACATAGAAGTAACAAAGAACGAAATATTGAAAAACTTGAGTAATCTTGATGTCAGAAAATCGCATGGACCAGATGAAATAGCAAACTGGATTTTGAAAGAATGCAAGAATGAACTGGCAGACAAAATACATAGCATAATAAACAGTTCCTTGAAAGAAGGAAAAGTTCCAGAAGATTGGAAAAAAGCAAATATAGTACCTATATATAAAGGAGGAAATAAAGAAGACCCTACCAACTATAGACCAGTCTCTCTAACAAGTACAATAGCAAAAATTTGTGAAAGAATTGTCAAAAGTAGATGGGTAAAATATTTAGAAAAAAACAACGTGTTAAATCCAAGGCAATTTGGATTCAGACAATTATGAACAAACATTTTAAATCAGTGTTTACAAGGGAGAACATACAACCTGAAGAGATCGAATGGAAAGAGAAAGTCCCTCCCATGAAAGAAATAGAAGTAACAAAGAATGAAATATTGAAACACTTGAGTAATCTTGATGTCAGAAAATCGCATGGACCAGATGAAATAGCAAACTGGATTTTGAAAGAATGCAGGAATGAACTGGCAGACAAAATACATAGCATAATAAACAGTTCCTTGAAAGAAGGAAAAGTTCCGGAAGATTGGAAAAAAGCAAATATAGTACCTATATATAAAGGAGGAAATAAAGAAGACCCTACCAACTATAGACCAGTCTCTCTAACAAGTACAATAGCAAATATTTGTGAAAGAATTGTCAAAAGTAGATGGGTAAAATATTTAGAAAAAAACTGTGTTAAATCCAAGGCAATTTGGATTCAGACAAGGACGATCATGTGTCACCAATTGAATATGTTTCTATTCAAGGCTAATAGATATAATACAAGAAAGAGATGGATGGGCTGATTGTGCATTTCTAGACCTAAAAAAAGCTTTTGACAAAGTACCACATAAGAAGTTGCTTAAGAAATTAGAAACTGAAGGAGGAATACAGGGCAAACTACTAAATTGGATGGAAGACTTTTTGCAAGAAAGGAAAATGAGAGTAGTGATAAGAGACAAACACCCAAAATGGGATGAAGTAATAAGCCGTGTTCCACAAGGAACAGTTCTGGCCCCAATAATGTTTGCTATATATATTAATGATATGGATGAAGGAATTGAAAGCTATATGAGCTTCTTTGCAGATGATGCAAAACTACTGAAAAGACTGAACACGGAAGAAGATTGTGAATCACTACAGAGTGATCTAAATAAAGTATGGGAATGGAGTAGGAAGTGGGAGATGGAGTTCAATACAAGAAAGTGTAGTATAATGGAATTTGGAAAAAGCAAAAACAGAATAACAGGATCATATAAATTGGGAGAAGAAGGAATAAAAAAAGTAGAAAATGAGAAGGACCTGGGAGTCATTGTTATGAATAATATGTCACCTGAGAAACATATAAATAAGATTTTTGGAGAAACTTATAATTTAATAAGAACAATCAAAGTTGCATTTACATACCTGGATGAAGAAATGGTGAAGAAAATTCTAATCACCCTGATAAGACCAAGACTGGAATATGCAGCTACGATATGGTCACCAAGTACAAAAAATGTATAAAAAAACTTGAAAGAATACAAAGAGCAATTACAAAATTGGCACCAACACTCTCAAAACTATCATATGAAGAGAGACTAGCAAAACTTAAGCTACAGACACTAGAGCAAAGAAGAGAGAGAGGAGATTTGATAGCTATTTACAGAATCATGAAAGGCATAGAAATTACTGATAGAGAGAATCTGATCAAATGGGATGATAGAAATACAAGAGGACACGGAAAGAAAATAAAAAAAAGACAGCTATAGAAGAGATCTGAAAAAGAACAGCTTTCCTCACAGAGTAATAGACAGTTGGAACAAGTTCGATGAGAAAGTGGTGTGTGCAAAAACAATACATGAATTTAAAAATAGTTTAGTTAAAATGAGATATGAAGACGGGACACCACGAGCATAGCTCCCCTTCCCGTAGAATACAACTAGGTAAATGCACACACTTTTGTCGGATGGACGGCGAGGATTAGTGTTCTGGAGAAAAAGTAAAATTTTCGTGGACCTCAATGCAAAGGAAGTACCTATTGTATTTACAGGAAGGGGATAACTCGTGGTGTCATGGGAAAGTGAGGAAAAAGGAGAAGGGGAGGGATTACTGAGGGAAATGGAAGGAAATGAGGAAGGGGAGGACTTGGTCCAAGAGGCCAGACGTCTTGTAAACAAACAAAGGACTGATGATTCTGGTGATGGGATTAACAAAATTGTAAAGATTAGAAATATAGATAAGAGCAGCACAATGGAAGGTGAGGATAATAATTTCCAGGGATTTAATGAGGGTGGGGGGGAGATACCAACCTCCCCTGATTGACAAGACTAGAGGAGAAACTTGATAAGATGATCGAACATTGGGAAGACAGGTTCGGTAATGTAACCAACATTGCGTAGAGAGTTGAAAAGTTGGAAGAACTAGAGAAGGCGAACAAAAATTTAACTAATGAGATAGAAGAATTAAAAAGAGTTAAAAGAAGTAAAAGAGGAGAATGAAGAATTAAAGAGGAATAATAAAGACAATAAAGAGGCCATAGCAAAAGAAGCACAGGGTTGAAACAAAAATCCAGGAAAACAGTAAAGTTGCATTTACTGACATAATTAAACAGCAAATGAAAGAACAAACTGAAGACTCAATTATCAAAGTGAGACAGAAGGAGAATATAGTAAGAGACTTGGCAGATAAAAAGAAATGTATAATTATATCAGGAATGGAAGAGAAACATAACCTAGATAGAACTTCAAGAATCAGTGAGGAAAAAGAAAAAGCAGCTTACTAAAATTAGTTCAGGAAGATGAACCTGAAATAATGAAACAAATTGAAGAGATGTATTGACTCGGAAAATATAGTACAGATAAGACCAGACCAATTAAGATTAAATTCAGGTCACAAACAACAGCAGAGAATATCTTAACAAAAATAGGGAAGCTAGCAGCAAGTGAACAATATAAAAAGGTATGGATAAAAACAGAAATGAATAAAGAGGAAAGAGAGGAAGAAAAAATGAAAAGGAAAGAAGCTAAAGAAAAAAACAAGACCAGAACGGAGTCAGAAAAAGAAGAATTCTACTGGAGAGTAGTGAATATGAAATTGAGGAAATGGACCATAACAGAGAGAAACAAAAAAGAAACAGAGAATACAATGGAAATAACAGAAAGTTAAGAGTGTCCTACACAAATATAGATGGATTAATAACATGACTGAATGAACTGAACGAGTATCTGAAGGAAAAAGAACCGGACATAGTGGGAATTGTAGAGACAAAATTAAAAGGTCCACTACCACCCAACAGCATAGGACACAATGCATATAATTATTGGATTAGAAACAGAGAGATAAAACAAGGGGGTGGAGTTATGTTCCTGACTAAGAAGGATATAAACGTGAAGAGTGTCACATATGGAAAGAATAGAGTAGAGATGATTATGATAGAAGTAGAAGACAGAGATAAGAAGAGCAGAAAGTTTGTAATAAACTACGTGCCCCCAAAAACAGCCTCGTGGGAAGAGAGTGAACATAAAAATATGTTAGAAGACACAAGAATAACATTTAACAAGATAATGGAAGATGGAGGAAGAATAATTATGATGGGCGACTATAATTGCAAAGAAATCTGCTGGGAAGAGATGACCGTAGAGGGTGGAGAAGACTCATGGGGAAATGTTCCACTTGAGATGATTATTGACCACACAATGACACAATGGATTCAGGAGAACACTAGGTATAGAAATGAAGAACCATCAAGACTAGATCTAATAATCACATCAGAACCTGAAATAGTGGAAAAGATAGAATACCAGGCACCAATAAGTAAAAGTGACCACATATTGATAGAACTAGAACTAAATGAGAAAAAATACATGAAAAGAAATGAACAATATAGAAAAGGAAGATGTATGATTTTTTTTGTTTTTTTATATAAAATAAGAGAATTCTTTCAAAATGAAAACTGGGAAAGAATACACAAAGAAGATACAACAGTAATAGAGAAATGGAATAATTTGACAAAAATTTATAAAAAAGGAGTGGAAAAGTATGTCCCAAGACAAAAACAAGAAAAAGAATATGTAAAGTGCTGGTACAACAAAAGCTGTAGGGAGTTAAAAGACAAAAAGAGACAAAGCTTGGACCAAATGGAAGAAAGACAAAAGACCTGAAAAATGGAAAATATATACTTGTTATGGAAATGAATATGTACAAGCGTGCAGAGAGGAAAAGAGAAACTATGAAAAAGATGTCATAGAAAAATGTAAAGATCAACCAAAACTATTCTACAGATTTGTAATCAACAAACTGGAAAACAAACAAGATTTGGAGAAATTAAGACAAGGAGTTGAATACACAGAGGAAATAGAAATGGCAGAAATTATGAACAGGGATTTTAAATCAGTGTTTACAAGGGAGAATATACAACCAGAAGAGATCGAATGGAAGGAGAAAGTCCCCCCTATGAAAGAAATAGAAGTAACAAAGAATGAAATAATGAAACACTTGAGTAATCTTGATGTTAGAAAATTGCATGAACCAGATGAAATAGCAAACTGGATTTTGAAAGAATGCAGGAATGAACTGGCAGACAAAATAAATAGCATAATAAATAGTTCCTTGAAAGAAGGAAAAGTTCCAGAAGATTGGAAAAAAGCAAATATAGTACCTATATATAAAGGAGGAAATAAAGAAGATCCTACCAACTATAGACCAGTCTCTCTAACAAGTACAATAGCAAAAATTTGTGAAAGAATTATCAAAAGTAAATGGGTAAAATATTTTGAAAATAAAAAAACAGCGTGCTAAATCCAAGGCAATTTGGATTCAGACAAGGACGATCATGCGTCACTAATTTAGTATGTTTCTATTCAAGGCTAATAGATATTATACTAGAGAGAGATGGATGGGCTGATGTGCATTTCTAGACCTAAAAAAAGCCTTTGACAAAGAACCACATAAGAAGTTGCTTAAGAAATTAGAAACTGAAGGAGGAATACAGGGCAAACTGCTTAAATGGATGGAAGACTTTTTGCAAGAAAGAAAAATGAGAGTAGTGATAAGAGACAAACACTCAAAATGGGATGACGTAATAAGCGCTGTTCCACAAGGAACAGTTCTGGCCCCAATAATGTTTGCTATATATATTAATGATATTGATAAAGAAATTGAAAGCTATATGAGCTTCTTTGCAGATGATGCAAAACTATTAAAAAAAAAGTGAACACAGAAGAAGATTGTGAGTCACTACAGAGTGATCTAAATAAAGTATGGGAATGGAGTAGGAAGTGGGAGATGGAGTTCAACACTAAAAAGTGTAGTGTAATGGAATTTGGAAAAAGCAAAAACAGAATAACAGGATCATATAAATTGGGAGAAGAAGGAATAAAAAAAGTAGAAAATGAGAAATGACCTGGGAGTCATTGTTATGAACAATATGTCACCTGAGAAACATATAAATAAGATTTTTGGAGAAACTTATAATTTAATAAGAACAATCAAAGTGGCATTTACATACCTGGATGAAGAAATGGTGAAGAAAATTCTAATCACTGATAAGGCCAAGATTGGAATATGCAGCAACGATGTGGTCACCAAGTACAAAAAATATATATAAAAAAAACTTGAAAGAATACAAAGAGCAATTACAAAATTGGCACCAACACTCTCAAAACTATCATATGAAGAGAGACTAGCAAAACTTAAGCTACAGACACTAGAGCAAAGAAGAGAGAGAGGAGATTTGATAGCTATTTACAGGATCATGAAAGGCATAAAAATTATTGATAGAGAGAATCAGATAAAATGAGATGATAGAAATACAAGAGGGCACGGAAAGAAAATCAAGAAAGACAGCTATAGAAGAGATGTGAAAAAGAACAGCTTTCCTCACAGAGTAATAGACAGTTGGAACAAGTTAGAAGAGAAAGTAGTGTGTGCAAAAACAATACATGAATTTAAAAATAGTTTAGATAAAATGAGATATGAAGATGGGACACCACGAGCATAGCTCCCCTTCCCGTAAAATACAACTAGGTAAATACATGTTGCAACAAATTACTGCACGTTGCTGTTCGTTTGCAATTCACGATTGTGCTGCCTATAATTCACTTACAATAATATATATACTGTATGTGTGTGTGTGTACACTAGGGAATTTTTATGTACATATAATTTTTATAATCCGCTCTGGCAACACTGTTACACCAATGCTCACTCACTCAATTTAACGGAAAATTCAATTTAGCAGACTGGACCTTGGCCGAATTAGTTCGTTAAATCGGGCTTCTACTGTATATATATATATATATATATATATATATATATAGATATATACCAAGGGCTTTTTCCCCCTTACAAGGGAGGTAGCCAAAGTCAAAAGGCATAATTCCACTCACACCTACCCTATCAAATTTGACATACAAACAAAGATTGGATAAATTACATCTATCAACACTGGTGACCATTTACAGCAGGGGTGTGCAAACTTTTTTCCCAAAGGGCCACTAGTCACGACTCTGTTGGTATGGAGGGCCACATAACCTTACGATCGAAGACATATCGTGTGAGATTATACTGATATAGATAATTAGTTTGTTACTGATTTTATTTAATTGGGATCACAAAAATAAGAATTGTCCAAAACAAATGTATTTTCCTTACTATAAATGAGCAAATGAAAGGCTACTGTACCTTATTATTATAATGTACAAACATAAATAATTACAGTCGAACCTCGAAAGCCCGGACCCCGAATGCCCGGACCCTCGTATGACCGGTCGAAATGAACAAAGGGCGGACGTTTCAAGCAAAGTTCCCTATTTGTCCGGTAGGTGGCAGCGACGGCCGTACACGTGTACTCAAACCCGGCCCCGTCAAGCCGTCACCGACGGCCGTACACGTGTACTCAAACCCGGCCCTGTCAAGCCGTCACCAGGGCTGCCATTTCGTAGAATTTTGTACCAAAACGTAGTAAAATAGCGGCATGTGGCAACTGCACAAGGACATGAAAATTTTTCTACATATCAGCAGGCTGTTAAAAACGTTCAAAAACTCAAACTTTTGTTTAAAAATCATAGAACTAGTTATCAAATAATAAATGGTACATCAAAATATGACTTTTATTGGTAATTGTGTTACTTAGAAAATATTATACCCCAAAAGATACGTTTTTACTGTGTAGAAAAACATTCTATGCTAAAGTTTCAGCTTTCTTTTAGCACCAGGGCTACCGTTTCGTAGAATTTTGTACCAAAACGTAGTAGAATAGCGGCATCTGGCAACTGCACAAGGACATGAGGAATTTGTTCTACATATCAGCTGACTGTTAAAAACATTCGAAAACTCAAACTTTTATTTAAAAATCATAGAACTAGTTATCAAATGATAAATAGTACATCAAAATATGACATTTATTGGTAATTGTGTTACTTATAGAATATTATACCCCAAAAGATACGTTTTCACGGTGTAGAAAATAATTCTACGCTAAAGTTTCAGCTTTTAGCGATAATAATATATAAAAAATAATTTTTATATTTTCCTGAATATGTTAGGGCATGGAGGCCTTATATACATTCAAGAATAAAAAAAACTAGAACCACCATTTTGTCAAAGTTTGACAAGTATATCTTGCTATGAGTCTGCACACGCCCGAGAAAAATATATGCCCTGGTATGGCAACACTCCCATTCTACACGGCAGTGTAGAAAACACGGCAACCCTGGCTGCCACCACTGTCTCGCGTGCATGCCTTCCGATATTTACAGTGTACGTGATAAAAAATACAGCACAGTACACTGTATGTACAGTACATTTGCATGCCTGTATTACAGTTATTGTTACAGAATTATTAGTATTATAGTATTATTACAGTATTGTTATTATTACAGTGTTAGAGTATTATTCTTATGTGTTTCTATGCCATATACATTACCTATACGTATACCGCTACAAAAATCTACGGGTGTTAGGAAGACATTTTCGATGACCGGACGTTTGGCATGACCGGATCACCCTCCCCCCAAGTAGTCCGGGCTTTCGAGGTTCGACTGTAATATGTTATTTTCTGATCTAATATAATTAAAATATGTACCTTAATGAACGAAATAGAAAAAAAATATGGTGAAATTGGTACACAAGAATAGGAATTTAGTCAAACTTTCGGTGGGCTCTAGTTGATAACACTCTCTCTGCTGGCCGCATTATAGCTTATTTATTTTTAGGAGAAAGGGCCGCAATGAAAGCCTTTGAGGGCCACAGGTTGCACAGGGCTGATTTACAGAATTATGAAAGGAATGGAAATTCTTGATAGAGATGACTTATTAAAATGGGACATAATAGAAACAAGAGGACACAAGAAGAAGCTAAAAAAGGATGGTTACAGAAGAGATTTGAAAAAAGAATAGCTTCCCACATAGAGTGATTGATGTCTGGAACAAGCTATATGGAGAAACAATGAGTGCCAAAACTATACCAGATTTTAAGAATAAACTGGATGCGAAAATGAAAATGATGCAATATGAAAATTGGTCACTACGAGCATAGCTCTTGTCCTGTGAAATACAGCTAGGTAAACCCATTTCATCCCCACTCCACTCCCATTCACCACCCTTCACTCCCTCCCACATTTCTTGACTCCTCCTGGATGACAGGTAATCCCTGCATCTTGCCCATTACCCTGGGTCATAAGCATTGCAGATAGACATAGCACATCCACAGCAAAGCTGCTTCATTTAATTGGCAACCCCCACACTCCATCCCCTCATAGAGAAAAAGAGAAGATATGGAGAAATCCCTTTGGGCTGCATCAAAATATCATTTACACGTAACCACTCACTAACCTCACCCATCCCCACACACTCCTTTCCATGCATCACAGGATCATCCATACATAACAATTCTCCACTCACCCCTATCTTCTATCTTCTCCCTTCCTCAACAAACATCCCCTCTTTCTCAATGCCCCTTTTACCTCATCCATCCATCTCATCCTCAGTCACCCCCTCCTGTTCACTCTATCCACCCTCCACACTTCTTTTTATTAATCTTTCTTTACTCATTCTTTCCATATTTCCAAACCATCCCAATAATCTTTCATCCACCCTATCTCCCAACCCATTTTCCACCCATGCTCTCCTCTTCACCTCGTTTCTCACTCTATCCAGCCAAGTAACCCCTACCATACTTTTCAAACATTTCATCTCAGAGACATAATTCTTCCTGTCTTATGTTCTACATTTCTGCCCCATACAATGCGGTGAATACAATCATAAAATGGAGGAAAACAAAAGTATAGATAAAAAAAAAAAAAAAGAACCAGCAAAGAGATCTGGACGTGAGCAAAGTGGAATCACCACTGGGGGTAATTCCTAAAAGATCCTGTATGAATGAAACCCCAAAACCCTATCAAAGGTTGGATAATTATACTTTTTCAGGGTTTGCAAGAGAAGGTGGATTTTTAAGTAGAGGTGTGGAGTTGGATAGAGAACCTAGGTACAAAAATATTTTAAGATATAGGAATGTTACTGATTTGTTGGATAAACTAATAGAATTGAAAAGTGAGTACAGGGCAATGCACAAAGAAATAACTTAAAAGAGCTAATGACGAGACCAACAAGGAGGTTGATGATCTGAAACAAGAATTAAATATGATTAGAAATTAGAATGAAAGAATGAAAAATGAAGATAACAAAAAGGACACCTTGGAAAAAGAAATGAAAGAACAAATACAAGTGGTGACCAAGAAAGTAGGAGAAACAATTAAGGAGACTGATCTCCAAGAAAAATAAACAATAGAAAGTGGAACAAGAAAATCAAAAGTTAACTTTTAAGGAAATAGTACAAGTGGAAGAAAATGCCAAAGAAACAGTAATCAAAGTAATTAAGGAAAAAGAAAATTGGGTCAGAGACACAGTGGATAAAAAAGTGCATTGTAGTTTATGGTATTAAAGAAAAACATAATGTACCTAGATATCAAAGAGAAAAAGATGAGAAAGAAATTGCTAAAGCAATTCTGAAGGAGATACAAGAGGAGGGACAGGATATGGACAAAGAGATTGAGGAAGTGCATAGAATGGGAAAATACTCCAAAGAAAAAAATATAGGCCACTAAAAATCAAACTAAGGTCTCAAATGATAGCAGAAGTACTATCAAAAACAACAAAGCTAGCAAATAGTGAAAATTACAAAAATGTATGGATAAAAAAGAAATGAGCAATGAGGAAAAAGAGAAAGAAAAGGCACTTAGAAGTGAAGCAAAGGAAAAAATAAAAAAATAATGGAGACTGATTTTTTTTTTTTTTTTTTTTTTTTTTATTATTATTTTTTTTTTTAAGAGAGAGAGTGCTGGACCTGAGGCTAAAAAAATGGTTAAAAAAATGTAATAGACAATAAAGGAGAAAAAAAAAATACATATACCAACATAGACGGCATGATTTCAGAACTAAATGAATTAAACAATTATCTGGCATTAGAAAATCCAGATGTAATGGGAATTGTGGAGATGATATTAAAAAGTCCTTTACTACTACTGTGGGACGAGGTCTATACAACCATTGGATGAAAAATAGAAGTGAGAAACAGGGTGGAGTCATGTTTTTGACTAAGAAAGGTTTAAATGTGACTAAGACACCAGAAGGAAAAAAATAATGTGGAATTGATTATGATAAAAGTTGAGAGAGTGCTGGACCTGAGGTTGAGAAAATGGTTTATATATATATATATATATATATATATATATATATATATATATATATATATATATATATATATATATATATATATATAAAAGGAAATGTAAGAGAAAAGGGTGGAGGAGCCATGTTTTTTGCTAAGAAAGGCTTAAATGTGACTAAAATAACAGAAGGAAGAAATAATGTGGAATTGATTGACATGAAAATTAGAAAATTTGTAGAAATGTATGTACCCCCTAAAATACAGTCATGGACAGAGAGTGATCATTCCAGAATGTTGGAAGACACAAAGAATGCACTAACTGATTTACTGAAAGGAAATATAGTAATTATGGGTAACTTTAACTCAAAAGAAATATGTTGGGAAGAAGTAATAGTGAAAGGTGAAGACCTTTGGGGAAACATACTACTGGATATGATCATTGAATACACAATGACTCAATGGGTAAAGGAAAATACCAGATATAGAAACAATGAGGAACCATTGAAACTAGTTTTAATACTTATGTCAGAGCCTGAAATATTGGACAGAATAGAATACAAAACACCAATTGGGAAGAACGACCATTTGCTAACAGAGAACTAAAAGAAAAAATGGATTTGAGAAGAAATGAGAAAACATAGAAAAGGAAGACTAATGTACAAGAAAACAGATTTTGAGAAACTCAGAAAATTCTTTCAAAATGCAAATTGGGAAAACTTCTTAAATGAAGAAACAAAGATGGAAGAGAAATGGAACATATTAAAAGAAATTTACAACAAGGGAATAAACAAATACATACCAAAACAGAAGCAAGAAAGGCTGTATATTAAGTGGTGGTTCAACAGAAAATGTAACGAGGCTAAAGATAGAAAAGACAAAGCTTGGAAAAGATGGAAAAAAGATAAAATAGCAAGTGGTAAACATATATCAAACTAAGAAATGAATATGTAAAAATACACAGGGATGAATAGAGAAACTATGAAAAAGACATGATAAAAAAATGCAAGGACCAACCTAAACTGTTTTACAGGTATGTGAATGGAAAACTAAGACAAACAAGAAATAATAAAACTGCGCCAAGGGAATAATGAATATACAGATGCTCCTCAATTTACGTTTTAGTTACGTTACGAACGGCCGAACGTAAGCTGAAAATGAACGTAAGTTGTTACTGTACTATACATCTGTAAATTCTATTATCGTATCTTATAAAACACCCCTAAATCATTAATTATACACATAACATTGTAAAATAATAACATTAATTTCAAATAAATTAAATTCAAGCAACTTAAATTGAGATGGTGGAGGATGAGGAGGATGAGGCAAGGCATGTTCAGTCTGTCGTTTGTGCCATGTAAACAATGGATGCAGTGTCATGCATAGGTATCGTTTGAACTACGGAGAGCGCGCTAAACTAAACAATTCACTCAATAAAAAATTTATTACAATTTTTTTTTACAGTCAGTCAAATGTAAAATCGAAAAAACGTAAAACGAATGAACGTAAGTTGAGGAGCGTCTGTACAGAAGATGTAGAAATGGCTGAAATTATGAACAAACATTTTAAATCTGTATTCACAATTGAAATTACACAAAATTGGAAGTAAATACAGAAAGATACCCCCAATGATAGAAATAACTATGACACAGAAGGAAATTAGAGACCAAATAAGAAACCTTGATGTCAGAAAATCACACAGTCCAGATATTAAAAGAATGCATAGATGAGCTGATGGACAAAATATACAAGATAATTGATTTCTCACTCAAAGAAGGAAAGGTACCACAAGATTGGAAAAATGCAAATATTGTACTAATATATAAAGGAGGGGACAAGGAAAATCCAACTAACTATAGTCCGGTCTCCTTTACAAGCACAGTAACTAAAATATGTGAAAAGTTATCAAAAGTAGATGGGTTAAATATCTGGAAGAAGAAATATACTGAATCCAACACAATTTGGATTTAGACAAGGAAGATCTTGTGCCACCAACTTGATTTGCTTCTACTCAAGACTAATAGAAATAATACAAGAAAGGGATGGATGGGTGGATTGCGCTTTTCTAGATCTACAAAAAGCATTTGATGAAGTACGACACAAAAAGCTATTAAGAAAAATAGAATTAATAGGTGGTATTCAAGGAAATAATTGGAATGGATGGAAGATTTCTTGAATGGGAGAAAAATTAGGGTAGTACTTAGAGACAAATACTCGACCTGGGATGTAATGATAAGTGAAGTCCACAAGGTTCAGTATTGGCTCTGATTATGTTTGCCATATATATAAATGACATGGATGGTGTGGAATGTTATATGAACTTCTTTGCAGATGATGCAAAACTATTAAAGAAAGTACAGAGGAAGATTGTAAATCACTACTGGAAATGGAGTCAAAAGTAGGAAGTGAATTTTAACATCAAGAAATGTAGTATAATGGAGTTTGGAAAAGTACAAATAGAATATCAAGGAAATACAAGATTGGTGCAGAAGTCAAAAAAGTTAGCTCGGAAAGGGACCCAGGAGTAATTATCAGCAAAGACATGTCATCAGACAAGTATTTCAACAAAATAGTTGGAGAAACCTTGAATTTACTAAGGTCAATGAAAGTGACTTTTGACTATTTGGATAAGGAAATGGTAAAGAAAATAATGGTTACACTGATAAGACCAAGATTGGAGTATGCTGCAACACTGTTAACACCCAGTACTAAAAAGAATGTAAAGAAATTAGAAAGAATACAAAGAGCAATGAAAAATATGGCACCAACACTTAGTTGACATACAAAGATTGTCCAAATTGGAATTACCAACCCAGGAACAAAGAAGAGAAAGAGGAGATCTACTGATCATCTACAGAATTATGAAAGGGATGGAAGTCCTAGATAGAGATGATTTATTTAAGTGGGACAAGAGAAAAAGGACATGAAAAAAAAAAAATCAAAAAGGATTATAGAAGAGATCTGAAAAAGAATAGCTTCCCACACAGAGTGGGGATCTGGAATTAACTGGATGAGGCAACAGTGTGTGTACAAATACAGTAAATACTATACAAGAATTTAAGAACAAACTTGATGCTGAAAGATACAAAGACCGGTCACTACGAGCATAACTCACTTCCTATATAATACAACTAGGTAAAATACAATCTCTTAGCATCCATTCCCAAATGTTTATTTCTCTTTACACTTTTTAGTCCCCCAAGGTATTTACTTGCTTCTCTCAATCTGCATTCTACTTACACTTTTACTACTCCCTTTCCCACCACACGAACCCCCAAGTTTCTAAAGCTACCCACTTCCTCCAGTTTCCCTTAATACATACAATTTGCTGTCATCCTCTCCCCTTGTACATCTCATCACCTTACTTTTACCCACATTTACCTTCAGCTTCCTCCTATCACACATCTTCCTAAACTTTGTCACTAACTTCCTCAATCCCTCCTCTGATCCTGCTACAAGTGCAGTGTCTTCAGCAAACAACAACTGGCTTATCTCCCATTTTTCTCCATTTTCTTTAACCATCTCTAATCCCCAGCCCATTACCTTTGTACCTCCTGCACCACCCCATCCATGTACACATCAAACAGCCATGGTAACATGACATTTCCCTGGTGAAGTCCCACCTTTATCTAAAACCACTCACTCTCTCAATTTTTAGTTCTAACTCATCTCTAGTAAAAACTCTTGACTGCTCTTACCAGCTTTCCTCCTATCCCATATATCTGCAATACCCCCCACAGTGCCTTCCTGTCTACCCTATCATAAGCCTTTTCCAAATCCATTAAGGCCCAAAAAACATACCCTTTCCTAAATCTATCTCTCATATCTGCCTTACTACAAAAATCTGATCCACACAACCCCTACCTTTTGTCCACTCTGTTCCTCATCAGTTACTCCCTCTGTTCCTCTCCTAATCCTGTCAGTCAAAACTCTCCCATAAGCCTACCCAACTACATTCAACCAACTGATCCCTCTGAAAGTCCTTTTACCTTTTAAAGCAGAACTATACAGGCACTCCAGTCCTCCAGCAGTCTACTCTCTTTTAGACAAACATTAAACAACCTTACCATCCAGTCCACCATCACTGTACCTCCCTTTTTTAGACACTCTGCATGACACCCATCTTACTCAGGTGCCTTACCTGCTCTCATCATTTTAATAATGCTTTCACTTCATCTTTTCTTGTTTCTCCCCATTTTCCTCATCCATCACTGTCATTTTCTTAGTGCTTCTCACTGCAACTGTCTTCCTATCCTCCTCCACATTCAGCAACTCCCTAAAATACTCTACCCATCTTCCTCTCGCTGCCACCTCTTCCATTATCATCTCTCCATCTGCACCTTTTACCTTTTCTTCTCTACTTGATTCACCTCCCCTTCTCTTAATTTCCTTCCAGAACATCTTATTACTTTAAAAAAATTCTGTCATACTCCTCCATTTTACATTTGCTCTACTTTTTGTCTCTTTTATCTTATATTTTATTTCTCTTTTTTCTTTGCACCTCCCATGTTTCTCTCATCCTATTTTGGAACCAATCTGTGAATGTTCATTTCTTCTCCTCTGTAACCTTTGCTTCATCCCAATACTCACTACACTTCCTTCTGTTTCCTCCCATCCTTCTTGTTCCACACACCATCTTTGCATGCCTTGTGACTCCCTCCTTAAAACATCCCCATTCCTCCTCCATTCTTTCTCTACTCCATTCTTCACTTCCTCCTATTCTTCTCTCAGCTTCTTTTTGTACTCCTTTTCCTCATTTAAGCAGTTTACTCCAAGCTCCTCCCTACCTTCTGTCCTTTTCTTTTTTTCCATCTATCCTCTACTCTCAACTTTCCACCAAAAAATTATCTCATATTCCCTCCACTCTTTCTCCTAAGAACATGTACATCCAAAACTCTTCAATTTACCTTCCACCAGAAAATGATATGATATTCCCCCACTCTCTCCCCTTAGGACATGTACATCCTTAACTCTTCCTACCATACTCCTGGGTACCACTACATAGTCCATTAAAGCCCTATCTACCACCCTTCCATCCACCACCCTCTCCCATGTGTACTTATGCTTGACTTTCTTCCTGAACACTGTGTTAGCTATTATCAATTATCTAAATTCCTCTCTACCATCAACTCTCCACTACAATATTTTCCTGGCACTCCACACTTCCCAGCCATTCCATCTATTGGTTCGTTTTGTACTCCAGCATTGAGATCTCCCAATACTGCTTCATTGATATTTCTCCCTAAATCCTCCATACACTCATTTAGATCTGTTCAAAAAGCCTACACACAAAAAGAAACTTAAAAAGGATAGTTACTGAAGAGATCTGAAAAAGAATAGCTTCCCACACAGAGTGATAGATATCTGGAACAAACTGAATGAAGAAACAGTGGGTGCAAAAACTATACATGAATTTAAGATCAAACTGGACGATGAAAGATACAAAAGCGGATCACCATGAGCATGGCTCTCTTCCTATAAAATACAACTAGGTAAATATGAATAGATAGATACATCTCCCTTCCCAATTTCACCTTCATCCACATCCCTGGATTTTGTGAACTGGCTTGATCACATTTTCTGTTTTTATTAATAAAGTGAATATATCAGCAGTAACTTTATATTTTATAATGCGAGTGTTGTGGTGCTTAACCCCTTCCATACGGTGCCGCATACGTAGGTGGCATGAGGAGCAAGTGGATACGCGAGGCTGCCATATCGGCGTCTTGATTATATTGTAGTTGCCCCTGCATAATGACATACTCTCTAAACTGACTTCATTACATTTTCTATGGTTATCAAAATTCACGGGTGAAAGAGAGAACGATCGATATATGCGGTGACTATATTTTATGATGTGAGTATTATTACGACACATCGTACGTCTGGCAGCTAATGCTGCCCGCGAGATTTTGGCCCATACTGAAGAGGTTAATTATGCATCAGGTATCTGATGCTGTGCTTGAGAATTTGACTCGTATTGAAGAGGTTAACCTTGAAGAAACCTCCTTCCACTCCACACACGTTTACCTATCTCTTCACTTATTGGTATAGCCACCCCTTCTCTCCGTTATCCTCTCTTCACTCCCGACACCCTCCCAATATGCTCCCAAACTCAAATTAACATCTTCCTTTCAACTTCGTTTCACTCAGTACCAACACATCCATCTCTCTTCTCACAAACATACTGCATATGCACCACACCCACACACATTAAAAGACCCAAACTTTAGGGTTCTGGATGGAAAACTCCTCCCAGACCCTCTTATGGGTTGACTGTTGTTAGGAATGTACCCTTTAGGGCTACAGAGAGTGGGGTGCCTATTCCTATCCTTCGTCCCATTTTAGTCATCTTTTACAATGCAAATGGGAACACTGGTTGGCAGTAATCTTTCTCCCCTACCTTAGGGTTTGGTGAAAATGGAAATATATATTTAGAAAAGTGGTATAGGACAATATTAAGAGTGGTGGGGGGACAGCATAACAGAGGGACACTTGCAGTAAAATAAAGTAGCATAATTTCTCTGTGAGTAGATATTTCCTCAAACACAGACAAAATGATGTGTGGCTCTGGTCCGCAGGGGTGCCCCATATGGACCCTAAAGTATCAGCTTCATTCTAGTGAGCAGATTTTTTACCTCACAATAACATGCAGCCAATATCCCAGATGGGGATATATGATAATGATAATCCATACATATACCAAGGGCTTTTTCCCCTGTACTAGGGAGGCAGCCAAAGTCAAAAGGTATAAATCTGCTCCCACCCATTTCATCCCCACATACTCCACTTCTATTCACCACCCCTCCCTCCTTCTTTTCTTGACTCCTCCTGGATGATGGATGACAGGTCATCCCTGCATCTTGCCCACAGCCCTGGGTCAGAAGCAATGCAGCAAGACACATTACATTCACAGCAAGGCCACTTCCTTTAATCAGCAACCCCCTTCTCTGTCAATTCATGTAAAAAAAAAAAATCATTATTATTGTTATTGTTATTGTTATTATTATTATTATTATTATTATTATTATTATTATTGTTATTGTTATTATTATTATTATTATTATTATTATTATTATTATTATTATTATTATTATTATTATTACAAATGAAGACTGGTTTGTGGTAAAGAGGGACTTTGTCAGGGATGTGTTGTGTCACCTTGGCTGTTCAATTTATACATGGGGTGGTGTAAGAGGTAAATGCAAGGGTGGGTTGGGGATTGGAGACAGTTAAAGAAAATTGAGAAAAGTGGGAGATAAGCTAGTTGTTCGCTGATGACACTGCACTTGTAGCAGGATCAGGGAGGGATTGAGGAAGTTAGTGACAGAGTTTGGGAAGGTGTGCGAAAGATGGAAGTTGAAGATGTGGGTAAAAGGTGATGAGATGTATAAGGGGAGAATGTGGCAGCAAATTGGAAGTGAGTATTAAGGGAGAGAGACTGGAGGAAGTAAATAGTTTTAGATACTTGGGTGCAAATGTGGTGAGAAAGGGAGGAGTGGAGGTAGAGGTAGAATGTAGATTGAAAGAAGCAAGTAATTGCCTTGGGTGATTAAAAAGTGTAAAGAGAAATAGACATTTGGGAATGGATGCTAAGAGGTGATTGTATTTACCTAGTTGTATTTTACAGGAAGAAAGCTATGCATGTAGTGACCTGCTTTTATATCTTTCAGCATCCAGTTTGATATTAAATTCTTGTATAGTTTTTGAACTCACTGTTTCCTCATTCAGTTTGCTCCAGATATCTATCACTGTGTGGGAAGCTATTCTTTTTCAGATCTCTTCTGTAACTATCCTTTTTAAGTTTCTTTTTGTGTCCTCTTGTTTTTCTCCTATCCCACTTTAGTAAGTCATCTCTATCAAGGACTTCCATCCCTTTCATAATTCTGTAGGTGGTTAGTAGGTCTCCTCTTTCCCTTCTTTGTTCCAGGGTTGGTAGTTTGAGTTTGTCCGATCTTTGTTTGTATGTCAATTTGGAGAGTGTTGGTGCCATCTTTATCATTGCTCTTTGAATTCTTTCTAGTTTATGTTCTTTTTAGTTCTAGGTGTCCATAGTGTTGCAGTGTACTCCAATTTTGGTCTTATCAATATAACTAATATTTTCTTTACCATTTCCTTGTCCATGTAATCAAAGGCCACTTTCATTAATCTTAATAAATTAAAAATTTCTCTGACTAATCTGTTGATATGTTTGTCTGGTGCCATTTCATTGGTGATAGTTATTTCTAGGTCCTTTTCCAAGTTGACTTTTTTAACTTCCCATGTACCAATTTTATATTATCCTGATATTGTGTTTTTACTTTTTCGAAATTTCATTATACTATATTTCTTGATGTTGAAATTCTCTTCACACATCTGACTCCATTTCCAGACATTGTCCAGGTCTTCTTGTTGTGATTTGCAATCTTCCTCTGTACTTACTCTCTTTAGATGTTTTGCATCATCTCCAAAGAAGTTCATATAACATTCCACACCTTCATCCATGTCATTTATATATATGGCAAACATTATTGGAGCCAATACAGAGCCTTGTGGGACTCCACTTATCATTTCTAACCAATTTTTCTCCTGTTCAAGAAATCTTTCATCCATTCCAATAACTTTCCTTGTATTCCGCCTATTGTTTTAATTTTTCATAGTAGCTTTTTGTGTAGTACTTTGTCAAATGCCTTTTGTAAATCTAAGAAGGCACAATCTGCCCATCTGTCCTTTTCTTGAATTATTTCTATTAGCCTTGTGTAAAAGCATATTAAGTTTGTGGCACATGATCTTCCACATATGAATCCACATTGTTTTGGATTTAGTAATTTGTTCTCCAAATGTTTAATCCATTTACTTTTGATAAGTTTTTCACATATTTTTGCTATTGTACTTGTAAGGGAGACCAGTCTATAGTTGGTTGGATTTTCTTTGTCCCCTCCTTATATTGGTACAATATTTGTATTTTTCCAATTTTGTGGTACTTTTCCTTCTTTGAGTGAGAAATCAATTATCTTGTGTATTTTGTCTGTTGGTTCATCTATACATTTTTTCAATATCCAATTTGCCATTCCATCCGGCCTGTGTGACTCTCTGACAGGGCTGTGGAGTCGGAACACAAAACCTCTAACTCCGACTCCGACTCCTCTATTTTTGGCACCACTGACTCCGACTCCGACTCTGACTTCTCTATTTTTGGCACCACCGACTCCGACTCCGACTCCTCTTCATGTGATTAACTGATTATGGCCTACATATTTTATAAAGCCTTTACAATACACATATGCTCCAATCTTGAGTAGACTTATATCATTATAACTGGTTTATATCAAAGAATAAAGATATATGTTATAGTGTGGCTTTCCTATGTTTGACCTCTTCATTAATACTTTATTACTGAAGTAGAGATTTTTTGAAAGGATATTGAAGAAGATTCAGTAAAATAAAGGTTCTATAATGTACCTATTGATTTAACTATATACTGGTACTGCTATGCGATTATTGCGATGGACATTACTCTGGTTCTGGAACTGATCTTATCGATATGAGTACAATACAAGATACAGCTGAACATGTTTGAAACGTGAAACTTTTTTTTCAACTTTAAATATCCTTATTTCAATAATTCAATGTTAAAAAGTATAGAGGGGACAAAGAAGGGGAAAGGAGAAAAGAGATAGTATTCACTAGAATCAGTACAGAGAAGAATGACCAAAATGATACATGGACTCAGAAATTTGCCTTACGAAAAGAGGCTTAGGCCCCTTAATTTACACTCTCTGGAAAGACGCAGAGTTTGGGGTGATCTAATAGAGGTGTTCAAGTGGATCAAAGGCTTTAACAAGGGTTATGCAAACAAGGTCATCATATTAAAACAACAGGGCAGGACTCGCAGTTATGGATATAAACTGGACAAATTTAGATTTGAAAAGGAAATAGGCAAGAATTGGTTTACTAATAGTGTGGTTGATGAATGGAATAAACTTAGTAACCATGTAGTAAGTGCTGAAACTAACAGTTGTTTTATGAAACGATTAGACAACTTTATGGATGGGGACGACAGGTGGTGATGGATACGGAGCTGCCTAGTGTAGGCCTTATGCTCTCTTGCAGTCTCCTTCATTCTTATGTTCTTAAATCCCTTCGGACTGCATCAAATTTTTCTGAAACATACTCTCCCCCCACCCCCCACCCATTCCACCTCATGGATCACAACAATATCCATATACAACCATTCTCCATTCACCCCTGTCTTCTGTCCTCTCCCATTCTTCCTCAACAGACATTCCCCTCTTCCCCAAAGCCCCTTTTACCCCATCCATCCATCTCATCTTAGGTTGCCCCTTCATGTTCACTCCTTGTACATCTACCTTCCACACCTCTTTTACAAGTCTTTCTTCACTCTTTCCATGTGTACAAGCCATCCCAATACTCTTTCATCCACCCTATCTCCCAACTTCTTTTCCACCCCGTTCTCCTCCTCACCTCCTCATTTCTCACGCTATCCAGCCTAGTAACCCCTGTCATACTTCTCAGACACCTCATCTCAAACACATTCAAACTCCTTCTCTCTTTCTCTCTTGTGTTCCATGTTTCTGCCCCTTACACTCCTTCGTATCTTCTCCTAGCATCCATTCCCAAATGTCTATTTCTCATTACACTTTTAAATCCAAGGCATTTACTTGCTTCTTTCAATTAACATTCTACCTCCACCCCCACTCCTCCCTTTCCTGCCACATTTGCACCCAACTATCTAAAACTATCCACTTCTTCCAGTCTCTCTCCCTTAATACTCACTTCCAGTCTGTTGCTACTTTCACCCCTTGTACATCACATCACCTTTTACCCATATTTATCTTCAACTTCCTTCTTTTGCACACTTTCCCAAACTTTGTCACTAACTTCCTCAATCCCTTCTCTGATCGTGCCACAAGTGCAGTGTCCTCCACAAACAACAACTAGCTTATTTCCCACTTGTCTCCATTTTCTTTAACCATCTCCAATCCCTGACCCACCACCCTTGCATTTACCTCTCGCACCACCCCATCCATGTACAAATTGAACAGCCAGGGTGACATAACACATCCCTGACAAAGTCCCACCTTTACCTCAAACCACACTCTCCATTTCTAATCCTAACACATGCTCTACTACTCTCGTAAAAAACTCTTGACTGCTCTTAACAGCTTTCCTCCTATCCCGTATATCTGCAATACCTCCCACAATGCCTTCCTGTCTACCCTGTCATAAGCCTTTTCCAAATCCACAAAAGCCCAAAAAACATCCTTACCTTTTCCTATAGCTTTCTCACTTATCTGTCTTACCACAAAAATCTGATCTACACAACCTCTACCTGTCCTAAACCCACACTGTTCCTCACCAATTACTCTCTCTGTTCTTCTCCTAATCTTTACTTTTTTCAGACATTTTGCATGACATCCAGACCAGGTGCCTTACCTGCTCTCATCATCTTAACAACTGCCCTCACTTCATCCTTCCTTATTTCTCCTCCATTATCCTCACTCATCACGGTCGTTTTCTTAGCACTTCCCACTGCAACTACCTTTCCCTCCCTATCCTTCACATTTAGCAACTCCCAAAAATACTCTGCCCATCTTCCTCTCACTGCCTTCTCTTCCATTATCATCTCTCCCTCTGCATCTTTTACCTTTTCTTCTCTGCTTGATTCATCTCCTTTTCCTCTCTTAATTTCTTTCCAAAATATCTTTTTATCACTTCCATATTTTCTGTCATACTCTTACCCCATTTCACATCTGCTCTCCCCTTTGCCTCCTTTATCTTATGCTTTACTTCTCTTTTCTTTTCTTTGTACCTCTCATATGACTCCCTCGTCCAATTTTGTAACCAACCTGCGAAAGCTTGTTTCTTCTCTTCTACAACCTTCTTTATTTCCTTATCCCACCACTCGCTACCCTTCCTTCTATTTCCTCCCATCCTCCTTGTTCCACACATCATCTTTGCACACCTTGTGGTGCCCTCCTTGAACCATCCCCATTCCTTCTCCACTCCTAGTTCTACTCGATCCTTCACTCCCTCCCACTCCTCTCTCAGCTTCTTCTTGTATTCCTTCTTTTCTTTCTCATTTAAGCAGTTCACTCTAAGCACCTCCCTACTTTTTGTCTTTTTCCTCTTTCTCCATCTATCCTCCACTCTCAACTTACCTTCCACCAGAAAATGATCTAATATTCCCCCACTCTCTCCCCTTAGAACATGTACATCCTTAACTCTTCCTATAATACTCCTATCTACCACTACATAGTCCATTTATGCTCTATCCACCACCCTCTCCCATGTGTACTTATGCTTGACTTTCTTCCTAAACACTGTATTTGCTATCATCAACTCTCTTTCTAGACAGATCTCCACCATCAACTCCCCACTTCGATTCTTTCCTGGAACTCAACATTTCCCAACCACTCCGTCTATTGGTTCATTTCCTACCCTAGTTTTAACCCCTTCCATACGGTGCCGCACACATAGGCGTCATGAGGAGCAAGTGGATTCGCGACGCTGCCATATCGGCGTCTTGATTATATTTATTGTAGTCGCCCCTGTGTTTTTACATTCTCCCAAATGCGCCCTGAATCCCATTCTCTGTGGTTTTCAAAATTCGCGGGTGAAAGAGAGAACGATCAATATAAGCGGTGACTATATTTTATGATGCGAGTATTATTACGACACGTCATACGGCTGGCATTGGCTGCTGCCCGCGAGATTTAAGTCCCGTACTGAAGTGGTTAAGGTCTCCCAAAACTACTACATTGATGTTTCTCCCTAATCCCTCTATGCACTCATTTGAATCCATCCAAAAAGCCTCCCTTCTACATTCTTCTCACTACCTAGTCTCATATGGACTTTCAAAAACCCACATCTCCTTTCCCAGTTTCACCTTCATCCACATTAACCTTGAAGAAACCTCCATCCATTCTATTACATATTTACATATCACTTCACTTAATAGTATAGCCACCCCTTCTCTCCCTCATCCTCTCTTCACTCCTGAGAACCTCCCAACTACACTCCCAAACTCACACTTGCCTCTCCCTTTCAATTTAGTTTCACTCAAAGCCAACACATCCATCTTTCCTCTCACAAACGTACTGCCTATTGCTTTCCTTTTACTGTCATCTGTACTACATCCACTCACATTAAAAGTCCAAACCTTAGGGTACTGGTTGGAAAACTAGACCCTCCTATGCCTTTACTTTTTTTAGGAATGTCCCCTGTGGGGCTACATGGAGAAGGATGTCTAGTCCCAATCCCTGTACCTTTTATCTCACCTCTTATGATTCAAGTGGGAATACTTGGTGGCAGCATTCTATCCCCCACCACAGGGTAGGCAAAAAAAAAAAAAAAAAAAAGGAAATGAATATTCAGAGAATTGGTACAGGACAGTAACAAGGGGTTGGGGGACATCATAACGGAGGGACAGTCACAGTATAATAAAAGTGTCATCATTTCTCTATGAACAGAGTCTTCCTGTATCATAGACAAAATTATGTGTGGCTCTAGTCCATAGGGACACCCCATATAGACCCTAAAGTATCAACTGCATGCTACTTTACCACAATAATATGCAGCCAATACCCCAGACGGCAAAAAGCGGCAAAACTAGCAGTGAAAAATACAAAAATATGTGGATGAAAAAAGAAATAAATAAAGAGGAAATAGGGAAAGATAGGGCACTGAGAAGTGAAGCTAAGAAAAAAAACGAGAAAAGAACGGAGACTGAAAAAAAACAAAAAAAAAATTGGGAGTGCTGAGAAAACGGTACATAAGAAAAATGGAAACGTAAACAAAAAAAAAGAGAAGAAAGGAAAAAAATTAATAGTGGCATATATAAACATGGATGGTATGATTTCTGGAATTTATTAATTAAACAACTATTTGTCAATAGAGACACAATGGGAATTGTGGAGACAAGAGTAAAAGGTCCTATACAATCAAGTATGGTGGGACAAGGTTTATACAATCTTTGACTAGAAAGGGCTTAAATGTAATAAAGGCAACAGAAAGTAAGGATAATGTGGAATTGATCACAAAGTCGAAAATAGCAGTATGAAAAGTAAAAAGTTCATAGTTGTATATGTGCCCCCAAAAACTAAGACTTGGACTGACAGTGAACACTCAAAATTACTGGAAGACACAAAGAATGAATTAACCAAGACACTGAAATATGGAGAAAACATGGTAATTATGGGTGACTTTAATGCAAAAGAAATGAATTGGGAAGAATTGACGATAAAAGGTGGAGAGGAACAGTGGGGCAACATCCTACTGGATATGACCATTGATTACACATTGACTCAATGGGTCAAAGAAAACACTAGAAACAGACAAAATGAAGAACCATCGAGACTAGACTTGATATTCACTTCTGAGCCAGAAATTGTGGAAGAAATAAATTATAAGACACCAATTGGGAAGAGTGACCACATACTAATAGAGTTCGAGCTTAAGGAACAAAATGTGAGAAGAAATGAGAAACATAGCGAAGGAAGATTGTACAACAAAACTGACTTTGTAAAAATTTTCAGAATGCTTGTTGGGAAAAATTTGCAAATGATGAAACAAAGATGGAAGAGAAATGGAACAATTTTAAAGAAATATATAAGGAGGGAACAGATAAACATGTACCTCAGCAGAAACAGAAAAAGGTGTACATAAAGTGCTGCTATAATAACAAGTGTAGCAATGCTAAAGATAGAAGAGACAAAGCCTGGAAAAGATGGAAGAGACAAAAAAGTGACAAAATGGCAAACATACATCAAACTGAGAAATGAATATGTTGACATATGCAGAGGAAAAAAGAAACTATGAAAAATATATAATAGGCAAATGCAAAGACCAACCCAAACTATTTTACAGATATGTAAATGATAAACTAAAAGACAAACATGAAATAGTGAAACTGTGTGAAGGAAATAAAGAATACATAGATGTAGAAATGGCTGAAGTAATGACCAGACACTTTAGGTCTGTATTTACAGTTTAAAGCTTACAAATATGGGATGATGGACACCAAGAAAGATCCCCTTAACCTCTTCAGTACAGTTCAAAATCACGCGGGCAGCATTAGCTGCCAGACGTATGATGTGTCGTAATAATACTCGCATCATAAAATATAGTCACCGCTTATATCGATCGTTCTCTCTTTCACCCGTGAATTTTGATAACCATAGAAAATGTGATGAAGACAGTTTAGAGAGTATGTCATTACGCAGGGGCAACTACAATAAATATAATCAAGACGCCGATATGGCAGCCTCGCGTATCCACTTGCTCCTCATGCCGCCTACGTATGCGGCACCGTATGGAAGGGGTTAAATGAAAGAAATAATGGTGCCACAGAAAGAACTAAGGGATGCAAATAAAGAAACTTTACATCAGAAAGTCACATGGGCCAGACACAATAGTGAACTGGATATTAAAAGAATGTATAGATGAACTGGGGTATTGGCTGCATGTTATTGTGGCAAAGTAGCATGCAGTTGAAACTTTAGGGTCTACATAGGGTGTCCCTATGGACCAGAGCCACACATCATTTTGTCTGTGATAGAGGATGACTCTGTTCATAGAGAAATGATGACACTTTTATTATACTGTGACTGTCCCTCTGTTATGCTGTCCCCCTGTTATGCTGCCCCCAACCCTTTGTTACTGTCCTGTACCAATTCTCTGAATATTCATTTCCTTTTTTTGCCTACTCTGTGGTGGGGAAAGAATACTGCCAAGTCTACCTACTTGAATTGTAAAAGGTGACAAAGGATGGGACGGGGGTTAGGACTAGGAATCCTGCTACCTGTAGCCCCACAGGAAACATTCCTTAAAAAAAAAAAAAAAAAAAAAAAAAAAAGAGCATAAGAGGACCTAGGCGTTTTCCAACCAGTACCCTGAGGTTTGGATCTTTTAATGTGCATGGGTGTAGTACAGATGAGAGTAAAAGGAAAGAGATAGGCAGTATGTTTGTGAGAAGTAAAATGGATGTGTTGGCTTTGAGTGTGAATTTGGGAGTGTAGTTGGGAGGTTCTCAGGAGTGAAGAGAGGATGAGGGAGAGAAGGTGTAGTGGAGTGGAAGGAGGTGTCATCAAGGTTGATGTGGATGAAGGTGAAGCTGGGAAGGGAGATGTGGGTTTATGTAAGTGCATATTGGCCTAGTAGTGAGAAGAGTGTAGAGGAAAGGGAGGCTTTTTGGATGGATTTAAATGAGTGCATAGAGGGATTAGGGAGAAATGTCAATGTAGTTGTATTGGGAGACCTTAATGCTAGGGTAGGGAATGAACCAATAGACAGAGTCATTGGGAAGTATGGAGTTCCATGTAAAAATCGTAGTGGAGAATTGATGGTGATGTGTCTCGAAAGAGAGTTGATGGTAACAAATACAGTGTTTAGGAAGAAAGTCAAGCATAAGTACACATGGGAGAGGGTGGTGGATGGAAGGGTGGCAGATAGAGCATGAATGAACTATATAGTGGTGACCAGGAGTATGGTAGGAAGAGTTAAGGATGTACATGTTCTATGGGGAAAGTGGGGGAATATCAGATCATTTTCTGGTGGAAGGTAAATTGAGAGTGGAGAATAGGTGGAGAAAGAGGAAAAGGGCAGAAGGTAGGGAGGTACTTAGAGTGAACTGGTTAAGGGAGCCCTGGACGCGAAAACTCGAAAAATTCTGGAAAATTAACGAATTTTAGGTAAACATTTCAATAGGTTCTCCATGATGGTGGTAACACTCAAACCAAATATTAGAGCTCAGTTCCGTTTCTTTTCTTATATGTAAAAATAGATATATTTTTGGCGACCTCTGGCAACCTCTGGCAACCCCATTGCATAAAAAACATTTGAAATATGTCAAAATTTCGATAGCCAGTTTTTTTTTGTTTTTCTTTTTTACTGCAATTAATATCTATGGAGATATCTGGCAGCTTAATATGGAGGTATCTGGCAGTTTGACTAAACCCACAGAACGATGCTAAAATGAGATACTTTAGTAGCTGTCGAAGTGTAAAAGCAGGGTGACGTCATATTCTCATGCTATTCATGCACGCGGTTGTATCATTTTTTTTTATTCTTCCAACAGATAAGCATTTCAAAAGATTCTCTATAATAGTGGTAACACTTCAACCAAAAATTACATCTCAATTCCGTTTCTGTTCTTATATATAAAGTGAAATAGGTAAATTATTGGCGACATCTGGCAAGTATCTCACTCTTGCATGTCAAATAAATCTTTCATTTGTTCTACTAATAACCAATAACCAATAACCGATATTCATTATTCTACCGATAATAACCGTGGGAGGGGTGAAGAGAAATAGTAACTTTAATTTGGTAATAAAAAAGAATAAAGGAAAATATAACTTAATGTCCGTGCATCCCTTTAAATGTCCGTGCGGCATTTAAATGCCTCTCCTAACAAGTATGACTTTATTATTTAGATAGCCTATCTGTTTCTTTTTGTCCCATTTTATTCATTCTTTCGAATTTGTGAAGAGAAATAGTTATTCTTTAATTTGGCAAGAAAAAAAATAAAGGAAACTGTAATTTAATGTTAGTACCAATTATCTGGCAGGTAGGAATGCTTACGTGTCATATAATGGCCAATCATCGCACATCAGAAACATTAAGAATGGAGTACCACAGGGCTCTGTTCTATCCCCCACACTCTTTAATCTATACATGCATGACTTACCCACACCAGACACCTCAGAAATACAAATCTCTTCCTACGCAGACGACATAACAATCACATGCACACATCGTAACACAGACAAAGCTGCAGAAATAATCCAGCCATACCTTGATACACTCAACACATGGTTCATCACAAACAGACTCAAAATAGCTCCAACCAAATCTACAGCAACACTTCTCACCAACTGGACAAAAGAACACAAATACATACCTCATCTCTACATCAACAACACTCTAATACCACACACAAACACACCGAAAATTCTTGGTGTAACATACGATACATCCATGTCTTTCAAAAAACACATCACAAACATAAAAAACAAATGCACACCTAGACTTAACGCACTTAAGTCAATCACTGGAACAACATTTGGACAAAACAAAAGCTAATACAACAATATACAAACAATGCATACGCTCAGTGATGAATTATGCGAGTCCTGCATGGGCTCCTAATCTCAGTGAGACACACCACAACACCCTTCAAATCATACAAAACAAAGCCCTAAAAACAATTACAGGCTGCACAAATACAACACCTACAGACCATTTACACCATGAAACAAAAGTCTTCAAAGTCCAGGAGCACCTCGACATGAGAGGCACACAAACACTTGCTGCAGCCACCACAAACACATCACACCCGCTACACTACATAGCAGAACACCCACACACACCAAGAAACATTAAAACAACATCCAAAGACCTGTATCACACACAGATACTCTCTTCTCTTCCTCCACAACCACCAAATACCAGCCTCTGGAAACATATTCATAACCATATCACTCACCGCTCCATTAACACATTGAAAGACAACACACTGCTGCATGCCAGATCCCCTGACATCCACCCTTCTGAATCCTCTCTCCCATGAAAGGACAGAGTCCACCTGGCCAGACTGCGGTGCGGCCACCACCCAGCACTTCTAAGCTACCAGAAGAGGCTGGATGACCGCATTGTGAATGGCTGCCCAGGATGTAACACTTCACCCCATACCATACAACACATAATGGAAGACTGCATTATACACAATAATGCACGCAAACAACACAACATACACTCTATAAAGGATTTGTGGGAAAACCCAGTTTTGGCTGTGGCATTCCTTGGGGAGACGGGACTGCTCGGACAGACTGTCTAGGGAACAACAACAACAACAACAACTTACGTTCATTTTCACGTTACGTTCAGCTGTTTGGAATATAACTAAAACGTAAGTTGAGGAGTGTCTGTATTAGTCTTAAATAGAAACACATCAAGTTTGTGATACATGATCTTCCTTGTCTAAATCCAAACTGCCTCAGATTTAGTACATTGTTTTTTTCCAAATGCTTTACTCATCTAATTTTGATAATTCTTTCCCAAATTTTTGCTACTGTACTGTACCGGTCTATATTTTGTAGGGTCTTCTTTGCTTCCCTCCTTATATATTGGTACTATATTTGCTCTTTTCCAATCTTCTGGAACTTTTTCTTCCTTCAATGAACTTCTTATCAGACTTTGTATTTTGTCTGTTAATTCGTTCCTGCATTCTCTCAAAATCCAGTTTGACATTTCATCTGGACCATGCAATTTTCTGACATCGAGATTACTCAAGTGATTCATTATTTCATACCTTGTTATTTCTATCTCTTTCACAGGGGGGATTTTCCCCTTCCACGATCTCTAAGTTGTATGTTCTCCCTTGTAAATACTGATTTAAAATGCTTGTTCATAATTTCTGCCATTTCTATTTCCTCTGTGTATTCGACTCCTCCTTGTTGTAGTTTCTCTAATTCTTGTTTGTTTTTCAGTTTGTTGTTTACAAATCTATAAAATAGTTTTGGTTGATCCTTATATTTTTCTATGACATCCTTTTTGTATTTTCTCATTTCTTCTCTGTGCACTTGTACATATTCATTTCTATATCCGATATATATTACCCATTTTTCGGGTTTCCTGTCCTTAACCACTTCCATACGGTGATGCCTAAGTAGGCGTCATCAGGAGCAAGTGGGTATGCGATGATGCCGACGTCGGCGTCTTGATTATATTTATTGTAGTCGTACCTACATAACCTCCATTCTCTCTAAACTGGCTTCATCATATTTTCTATGGTTATCAAAATTCACGGGTGAAAGAGAACGAACGATTGAGCACTGACTTTATTTTTCATAATGCGATTATTATGACGCAACATCGCACGTCAGGCAGCTGATGCTGCCAGACGTGCGATGTGCCCCAGAGTGAAGAGGTTAATCCATTTTATCCAAGCTTTATCCCTTTTATCTTTTAACTCGCTACATCTTTTGTTGTACCAACAATTTACATATCCTTTTTCTTGATTTTGTCTTGATACTTTTCTACTCCTTTTAAATTTTTGTCAAAATTTTCCATTTCTCTTTTCTTTCCTCTTTGTATATCCTTTCCCAGTCTGCTTAAAAAAAATAAAATAAATAAAGAATAATAATAATAATGATAATACAGATTGACCTTTCATTAACGGACTAAAAGGGCGGTAACGGTGTCCGTTGATGTGAATAATCCATTGATTTGGAGTGGTTTTTGTGTGTGTGTGTATTGGGGGGGAGATCACCACTTAAGTTCTAT